>NW_014334024.1:83251-87079 GCF_000341935.2 Cephus cinctus | reverse complement strand
AAATTTTTTTAAATTTTTTTTTTTTTTTTTTTTTTTTTCATATAATAACGTTTGGTGATATCAGTATGTTGTACAGTCGAGTTTGGATTTATGGATTTATTTATTGTATATATAGCGAACAGGTATAGGATTAGAATTTTTACGAAAAAATGTAGGACGCGTGTCTGGACGAACGACGGTGATATAGGCCTTTCCCCTTTTCTTGTCTTTCGACGAAATAACGCAAATTCCTTTCCCTCTCGAGAGGCCCACTGGGGCCCAAGCGGCGGTAGAGCACAGCGAGTGACCAGCGTATCCACCTCGATAACCGATCAAGCCAGACCAGCTAAGAAATCTATTGCGCCATCGTCTGTTTACACTGGAAGTCAGCTGCACGAAGTTGCCGATACTTTTATCACTCGTAGCGACAGTTCTTACCGTTTAGGTGGGTATCCAGTCGATGGGTTCGGATATGGAAAAGTTACTAGAGTCAGGGGAACGGAGGATTCCGGACTGATTGAAATGGCGGTTCAGGATGCGCGTTCCAGGGGAAACGGAACGGTGTGGAACTGGACCTGAAGGAGCCAGGCGATTCTACAGTTTGTTTCTGTCGGGACGACGTCGTCGCAGGACGTCGGTGACGTAGACGACGGTGGTTCGTTGCAGCCGATGTTGGTGCGCGGTGCCTGTGCCACTTTCACTTGGTTACATAACCTCCAGGCTTCGGGCGCGAGAGGGGAACTGGGTAAATGGGAGAACCACAATCTACGACAGAGTGGATATAGCCCAGCCGAGACGGGGCCTGAAACGACCCGTATGAAAGGCTGGAATCATCGTCGGAAAAGGAATAATTTTTGGATGATTATGGTTAACATTTTTTGGTGATGATTATGGTTAAAATTTTTACAACCTGTATTCTAGGTTGGAATTATTTTTTTTTTTAAAGAATGATTTTTGACACGATTTAATGAGAACGATTGTATCGTTTACATGTAAATTATGATGGTCCGTAGAAAATTGATGAATTAGTAAAATTTGAGGATTTTCGAAATTTCGAATTTGAAATAGTGAAATGTTCGTGTTTTTTTCTTTAAGATTTTTAAATCGTCATGCAGTCACTTCAATTGAATCGTCATCATATTTTTAATGGGAGGGATCGAGAATACACGCGAGCCAAATAAAACGATGTAGAGATCATTTATCTCTATCGCCGATGTATGTCAGTTGAGGATTCGACGTTAGGCGAAAGTCGCTCCAAGGTCGCATGAAAATTCGCCTTTACAAAAGAGTCATATTTGAGCACGCACGATAGTTTCTAAATTTCTATCGAAACTTTGTACCGGAAAAGTATATAGGGTGTGGGTAAAAACTTTTTTTTCTGATTTTCTTAAAAAAAAATTCTTTCTTATCGGTATTTTTTTTTTCGAAAAAAAAAAAACCAAAAAAATCCTACCATCAGCCACCCCTTCTGGACTGTGAATTTTCACAGAGCTACTAACCCTCTCCTCCGGTGGATGCGATGACCTAAATACAAAGTAGTGAAAGTGGCACGCTGGTCAGGCATGGGCTGCCGACGCCGACGCCGCCGTCGTCGCCGCCACCATTCACCCACACGCACTCCCAACACTCCTTACGACTTCTTCGTACGAGTTCGTCGCGCTATGCGTGCGCGCCACACGTCTCTGCGAATACGAGCTGCGTATCGGGCGAATAGCTTTGGCCGGATCGCGATGAGGTGAAGGCAATATAGGCGCAGCTACCTACTGGTTACTAATTGGAAATTATGGAAATGCGGCCTTATTCTTATCTCGTTCCTCCTTCTTCTTTTTTTTTTTTTTTCAATTTCATTACATTTCCTATTATGATTTTTTTTTGTACTTTGCATCTGTTCATATACCCGTATTTACCTAGTGTTACGTATATATGTATATATATATATATTGTATCTATTGGAAGTCTATCGATCCGCAAATGTCTTAATTGAAAACTTCAATGGTATCTCAAGGACTCGTTTGATAGATTCATTATACCGGGTGAAATTAAAAATAAGGGATGGAAAAAATCATATACATGTATAGTATGTATGAAAAATTTTTTTTAGCTTATTCAATAATTTTTTATAATTCTTCTTTATAAGATAGCGAGGTGAATCACGGAAAAGGGCCTCTCCGTGAGGCCCCGCACGTATCTAAATACGTCAGACCTTGAAGGAGCGTTCACAACGCATAAAGAACACTGAGCACGGCCGCGTCTCTATTTCGCTTAACAAACGCTCGCGTTTTACAATCGTCTAGATGTTTTCACTTCGCCTTGAAATTTTTGTTATTTCTCGGATCGACTTAATGGATGGACTTGGGATCACAGGTGTAACGGCGGTTTATACCTGGTGTGCGTTCTATATCTATACGAAAGTCTAGTTCTGGTACAACCAAGAATAAATTCGCGTTTCTGGGTCAAATCGTAAATCTAGCATGCCGTTTTTTTTTTTTTTTTTTTTATATATCAAATTGACAAATTTGAAAAATACCATCTCTCCCTGCGAAAATAAAAATATGATGGGAAAAAATTATGAAATTTTTTTTAAAATGGAAACTCCCACACTCTTATCACTGCTTGGAGCATACATCTATACATCGTAGCCACCTGCATCGGGTCTGGACTTTTAATCGAATTTATCTTATCTACTCTGTATAAACTCCGAAAGTGAAATGGGATGAAACAGGTTCCCTTATATATATATATATATATATACACGTGACCAATATGAAAATGGTGACTCGTTCGATTCGTACAGTTTACGACTATCGAATATCTATAGGGTGGTTTATCTTATTTTCACACGGGATATCTTATCGCGATGGGTGTATATGTCGTTTATGAGCCCGAAGTGCACGATAATAAAGTCAGCAGTGAATGAATGGATGATTTTGAGAATTTTCGAAAATAAAAATTCAAAAAACAACTCTTGCCGTATACTTTACAGATATGTATATAGTCAAAATTTACCCCCGCCCACTTTATTACCAGTACATCCACGATATTACGATTTTTCCATAAATTTTGGAAATTCGAAATTTTTTATTTGAAATTTGCCAAAAAAAACTTTTCTCAGTCTCTCTCTCTCGGACTGACGCGGATAAAATCAAAAATAGTCATCGCCGAATGACGATTCGCAGTGTTGTCGTTTCTCGGTGCATGAGACCCAGATACCCGCGGATCGGATCCTACGGTGGGTCGCATCAAGGGCTAAAAATTTTCCCGGCATCTATTATTAGGAAGATGCCCTCAATACCGCTATCTATATGTAGCATATAATGCACACACTGGTTAAACAAGACAGGCATACTAGTATATATATATATATATATATATATATATATATTCTTTATATATACAAACATAGATACATGGGTACATAAGTATATAGCTAATACATGTGCATATAGATACAGATATATATATATATATATATATATATATCCAGGCTAGAAACGATCATCTGGCCTAGCGGAGACGCCCAAGCGTCCCGACGCTGCACCAATATATATTTTTAGAGAAGTCCAAGCCCTACGTATTTTTTCTTTCGCGTGACGTCTTGCCCTGCAGCTTTTCGAAATATCGTATTCCTTCGAGTGTCAATGAAAATTGTCAAAGTAAAGAAAAAACCAGGTCTCTCCCCCTTCCGATCGATCAGCTGTCACAGCCCACGTGGCATTGTTGTTGTTTTGCTCCTACCAGATATATACGTATATACCCACCGCGTACGCATTACGATTTTCGTAAATTGGATCAAAGTCCCCAATCAGTAATGTCAATTTGGCCAGAGGCGTGGACCCCCCCCCCCCCCCC
>NW_014334024.1:67564-83136 GCF_000341935.2 Cephus cinctus | reverse complement strand
GATGACGACGTCGAGCCAATTGCGTCGCGACGTCAGAATGACGTCAAGGTAAACGGCGCGGGTCAACGTCGATTCTTTAAACGGTCGCGGGGTCTGGATGATCTAACGAAAATATTGCCGGTTAAGTAAATATCGATATTTGCGATAACAATGCGAATGACGTCACAGTCCAAGGGTCGTTACTCAAGTATCACGATTGCGCGTCCACCGAGACGCGTGGCGGCAATGTAATTTTATTTGGTCCATGCAGCATCGTAATCTCTATCCCTCTCTCTCTCTATTCTTTTTTTTTCTTGTCTTTTTTTTTCTTCTCTCCTCATCATCCGCTGCCGAGATACTCAAAGGCAGATTAGTCGGGAGTCATTGAAATTAATTCCACGCACTGTCGTCAGCCGCTATCGAGTCGGGGTCAGCAGCCTTGTACTTTGTTATCATCGTGGGGTACGTTTAGAGTTCGCTAGGTTGGTACGTGGTGCCAGCGAACAGGAAGTGTCCGCCAATGATGCTTATTGCTACTATTGCTGATAGCGTTGCCGTATGTGTGTATATAGATTGTTAAGAATTGGCGATGCACCTGGATGTGCTGCGCTTGTGATTTTAGTCGGAAGGTAGGGGAGGGTCAAGTTTGGTGAGGGTTGGCTGGGCGGAGGGGCGGAAGGGGGTAAGGGAATGATATATACATGTAATTCCGAGGGATCTTAACCTCGCGTGAATATAAGACGCCGGGAATAAACTGAAACGGAGATCCGCGCGCAGCGGGATAACAAATTGTAACGGGCCCAGATTCGGCTGGGACTTGCACGTTAGGTAGAGGAGAAAACGGAAGGGAAAAAAAGATACGTTGGTTCTCGCATATGTCTCGCCGGACGAATTGTACATTCTAATGCTGCGAACGAATTCATGAATCTGTAAGATCTATGGTTTAAATAGATCTTTAGATCGCTGGGAATATCGCGGGTGGGGCCTTAGGTTTGCCGTGCGGATTCGTTCTCTTGCACGGTGAATGTCCTTGTTTAAGCTTCGTTCGCAAATTTTTGTCGCGAATTATTGGTGTCCGCAACTCTGTAGGCACCTGTGTACCGCGCTTAAGGATGGAGTTGGGACGAGACTTGGGGGTCTTCGGTGTTAATGATTTTGAGTCTTGACGTTGGGTCCTCGGGCTCGATGATCCTGGGACTAGTTGAGCGCGAGGGTAATGTCAAAATATTTGTTTGGGTGATTGTAGGTGGGAAACAGATTTTTTTGGAAAAATTTTATATTTACATAAAATTCGTTTTTTTCTTTTTTTTTGGTCGCGTGTCGATCGTTAATAATACGAGATTTGATTTTTCATCCTTGAACCATCTCGGCTTCTCTCTTTGATCGTGATAAACTTTTACTTTTTACTGTACAACTTTTTTTCGCCATCTTCGTATCTCAATTCGGCTTCGAGATTCGATGTAGCGTTACGTGGCTAACCTATGATTGTCCGTGGTGAAACACTGTCAAGCAAGATATCCGTTTGCGATTGGTCGAAATGAAACTGGCGGGAAATTTGAATGATTGAAAGTGAAAAATAAAATTTTTTTTTTCTCTGCTCATTTTTTCAAAATCACCCTCGCAGCGTTCCTCATTGCGTCTCTTGTGCGCTAGGCTAATGCGTCACGTGTTATTATTGTACGGGTCGTTACATAGGAATACTTGAAAAAAGAAAACAGAGACTTTATACGGAACGGAACAGGGTAGGATGGAATAGGAACGTGCGTTGGTCTCTGACAGGATAACCAAGACTCGCCGACGGTGGTCCGGTTGGTCCGGCTTTCTCGAGAGGTGCACCTTGGCACACTTAGGAGCAACCCCACGCCACCACTCCACCACGCTCCGCCACTCTACGCTTCGTACTGCATACTCTATGCTTCTGCGTACGTCAAACGCCCATACTATACGTATACGGAGTTGCTCGAGTCAAACAGACAACTTCACGTTACTCTCCATTTTCCTGTCGTCGCTGTTATTGCTACGAGCACAGGCTGTCACTTGGCAGACTATTCGCTCCGGTCGTTCCTAGTCGTTTCGACGCTTATGCAACATGCGCGACTCCTCATCGAGAACCGACCTAACCTCACTTTACGATTTTCAAGTATCCTAGGACTTCTGGATCAATGAATATTTTAGGTTAGGTTGTAGGAAACGCGACAAGGAAGTGGCTAGTGACTTATGGGTATTTCGATGCTCTATTTCTTTTTTTTTTTTTTTTCATCTTCAGCTGACGAACGAGAGTGACGGGGAAAGAAGGAGAGAAATTTGGTCGGGTATAATTAAGTCACTCTTAATGGGCTTACGCGAGTCGGACCTTTCCTTTATACACTCAGGGCCTGCAGCTTTGGGTTCTCCATATACGGACTGACGTCTGATTTTTTGTGGATGCCTTTTTTATTTACAGGGTATCAGTTGGTACGACTGATATTTGGTCGATATTGCTGATTTTTTTTTTGGGGGATTTTTTTTTCGACTTTTTTTTTTGCTTCATTTTTATTGCGGCATCTTTGTATTTTCGAATGGTTCGTGTCCGGGCTAAGCTATGCGTATGGTAATATTTTTGGCGGTGATTTTTTTTTTTTTTTTTTCTTTCTTTCTTCTATGAAACATTCAATCGTTTAGTTTCGCTTCCACTTGCGTTAAAAATTCTCTTTGCCTTTTTAATCCGTTTATAGGGGTGTTTTTTTTTTTTTTTTTTCTTTCTTTCTTCTATGAAACATTCAATCGTTTAGTTTCGCTTCCACTTGCGTTAAAAATTCTCTTTGCCTTTTTAATCCGCGACAGAACGCGAATAATGCAATAGACAAATAGTTGTACGTACTTTTGAACTGTCGCTGCAGATCCGATTGCCGAGTTTCACCGAGTTTCACTGAAGTTCGGCGGTCGCCTGAGTTTTGGCGGTTCGCCGACTTATCATTATGCAATTATTGAGCAATGGATAAATATTGGGTAACCGATCCATGGAAATACTAATCGGACTAATTGGATTTCTTTTGCCCGGTGCGGCGCAGGGTGACAACTCTGTAATCGTGATGTCGATTTGGGAAATAGAAAAAGAAAAATCTATTGCAAAGTCAAGAACCAATCGATCGTGATCTATAGATATCTCATTTTCTTTGTCACGTGGATCGGCCAAAAATTTTTTTTAAATTACAAAATTTCACATTTACATTTAATAAATCGCCTCCCGTATATATTCCGTATTGAAAAAATAAAAAAAAAATTAAAAATACAATGATCAATCGTCAATCAACACCGTTTATCTAATGACACGTATTACGATGCATATCGGAAAGATTAATTTCACGTGTAAGAATATCGATCCGTACGATAAGGACTTTTCAGAAACGATCGATAAGCGAATCGATAGTATTAAAAATTAAGTAGAATCAATAAAAACGGGTAAACACAGACAGGTTTTCTTTTTTCTACTCGCAATCAGTTTCTAAAATTATCCCACTTATCGACAATGATTTCGAAAATTCATTTGCTTCCTGTCTGCCACGAAGCTAATGATTCTCCTTATTCCCAATTTGCATAACATTCACTATGGTCACCGAACCCGGAATTTACCCCGCGCGATTAATCACTGCGGCACAAATCCCCGCATCTTCGATTCCGCCAAAATTTAGATATTTTTTTTTTTCAAAAATCCTTTAAAAAATGTTTTTTTTTTTGGTAAAATCATCAAGAACAAATTTCCCCTCTTCTGCATTACAAGAATGTCAAATGAGGTTGCGCCTTGACGACTTAAGCCTACCTCACAGTCATGGGTGTGTACCGTATATGTCGACAGACGACGCGTTAAAGCCGCGAAGAGAAATAAAGGGGGAAAAAAAAAATAATAATTCACCAAGTGCATTTCTTTAAAGCCAAGTGCAATTAAGCTTGTAAACTTGATACGTCACGTGCGAGTATAAGAGCGATAAACGATATTGCGCCATGAATAAAAGAAGAAAAGTAATAATAATAAACGAATCGTACCTTCGCGCAGGTACGAAATGTCTGCGCTGAATTAATCACGCTGATAAGATCCGTCGAAGACGCCGGGACGTCGGGCGTCGTTCCGTTACTCCCCCACCTGATTAACCAGCGACCGAAAGACTCGCGCAATCGGATGATTCGCGGAAATCCGGAAACTGCCGATATAATCGTGACGAATCTCCAGATAATTTTCGATTGGAATGAAAAAAGTAATTAGAAGTCCTGAACTTCCCCCCTCCCCCTCCCCTCCCCCTGTCACGGTTTCAATTTCAAAAGAACGCCCGTCATTCCTTCAATGGGATTTTAATTTAATCATCTCTATAGGACCTAGTGATTTCTAGGGGAATTTTATATTGGCGTAGTAACTCTTTTTTTTCTACATGTATCACGTGTCCAAGTCTTCGTAAAAAAATTTTGCACAACTGTCACAGAGATGGCGTCGAGAGAAACACCCTGTATATAGTTCGTTCGTGATAAACAGTACTACTTTTGATTTACCACAAATTTACACGTTCATGAATTCCATATGGTTAAATTCAGGTGGTACGCTTGTCGCGAATATATATATATAAGTCCAACCCCCTTTTCCTGGCTTCGTCGCATTCGCAGAATTCGTGACGCCACATAATCGCGACATGTGTGTATGTGTGTGTGACGATTCGCCTCGCTAATCTCAGTCGAGACTTTATTTGCTGAATGAGCAACGACGCGTTATTTGCGCGTACGTTTAATATATGAAAGACACACGCGAGTCATTTAACGTGAATGGTGATTTTAAAATGCGCGCCCAAATTGTCTTGAAATTTTGATATTGAAAAAAAAAAAAGTCTAATACATTTTACATTTTATTCCGTTCGCTCGTTGATATGTATGATTTTGAAAATTGTATGAAAACAAATTTTTTTTTTTTTTTAATAATATAATTTAATGCTCTCTCGCCGAGAGCGTGTATGCTTCGATGTAATATATGTCACTGTAATGCGACAGGGTTTGCACGTCGTTACTGTATGCTTGCGTAAACGTTAACGAGTCTACAGGTGTAAATCTTCGCTGAGATAAAGTCATGAATTATGTGACGTACGTTATTTGTCACTTGGGTGTATAAAGAAACGTGTGAATGATCAGTGCCTTAACCCACTTTTTGCTTTTGGTGAATGACGCTGCTGATACCATTTAACGACACGAGGAAGAGGCGCTCGTATCGGTGACGTGACAGTGATTTCGAGTAAAATTGATTTTTGTTTTCTTCAAAATTTGTATACGCGGATTTTTGAAAATATGATAGGGTGAAAAAATTTTTTTTTTTCTTTTTCCTCCTCATTGCATTTCGACCAGTGGGTTACGCGGCTGGGAATAATTATCATTAAACGATGATAGGATTCGCACGAGCACGTGGGCCCAGACACGTGGGTCGAACACCCACGTGTGTCATCCGGATTGATCGTGGGTTCTGGATGCACTGGTATTAACGATCTAGGAAAATAACATCCACGTGTAATCTCCGTGAGGAAGTAGGGGGGGATTAAATTTTTGGATTTTTCTTTTTTACAAAATTTCGACTGTCGATCGAGTTGCTGAAAAGTTAATTGATCGATAAAATTAGTATCCCGGCACTTTTGTATTTGACTCGTGAGAATTTATTGCACGTGGTGCACAGCAGGCGACCAATAACCTGACAGTTGATCAGTAATTATCGTTGGGGTCAATGAACTCGCTACGGCTCTTAATAATTCGATGAGTCATTTTTTTCATACAGCCGTGCATTTTTCTCTTAACCTGCCATCGAGCTCAGGTTGCGCTTAAACAATGCTGACGTACGCGATAAGAATTTCGCGTTGCCGATTTCGTCTGGTTACTTCCGCAAGCCCTTTTTTTTTTAGTGGTGAAAAAATTTTTTTCCCAGTCGGAAGGTGTGAAAAAAATTAACTTTCTCGTAGAAAAAAAAATTTATTTTGGATTACCACCAATCATTCACCAGCGACCTACTTTGTCCACAACCTCAAGGAATCTAGTGACTTTTCTACGCTCCCAGGGAAATAAACCGGCGCTGCCCACGTTCGTCGCAGGAGGGCCAACCGTTAATTTTCATCACGGCCGACATGCATATATATAGCGTATACGTAAATCTGCAATAAGATATACCGCAACATGGAAATTTTCCAAAATCGCATCTGCGTATAATCAAAAATTTTTCTCAAAATAAAAAAAAATTCAAAAATTCCCTACGTGACAAAAATACCTGTTGCAAATAATTTCTGGTTATTCTTTTTTTTTTTCATAATTTCTAATGACGATCGCAATTTAGTACCAGCTGTTTGGGATGCATCTGCATTCACTACGTAACAGCATACGTGCACATATGTTCCAGTGCACTGGACGATGCACATTGCGTGACCTTGTCAGCCACGTATGGCTCGCACGCGCAATTTCTGGACGCATTGGCTTTACACTTATGTATATATATACATATCAAACGAGCATACACATCATTCCCAAAGAAGAACGTACAAAAATTCAATAATAATTAAGTACGCTCAATTAATTTTGATTATCGTATACTATATATGATTACTAAAAAAAATAGTCATGTTTTTCCAAAAAATTAATTTATTCAAATTTTTTTTTTCAGTCGATATTAATAACGAGATATCAACGGCTGTATCGATATTATCAATTATCAAGCTTTATTCAAATATTTGATATTTAATTACGTACGACAATTATCATACTTTGATCATTAAATTTTTGGATATCACGAAATTCGTCGATTCCGTAAGTTTGTTCATATTTTGTTTAGAGAAAAATTTTTGAAACGAAATTTTATTGCCACAAAAATTATTCGTATGACTGTATATTATCCTGAAGATCGATTAGGAACAATCGATCATGATTATACGATGTATGTACACGTATGGTTGTACCAGGAAAACGTATGCAGCTATATTCAGGCTTCTACCCAAGTGACACGTTTAAATAGGCGTATCTATGTGCATTGGATATAATTAGAAACCAAGCTGACGATATATAGGTTATAGCATTGGAATCGAGCTTTTACAGTCATTTACGTAGATTCGTTGAAAATAATAATTTTTTTTGGAATAAATTATGAAACAAAAAATTTTTAATGATAACGCGACCTTTTCGGTAGCTGTACATATTTTTATCGATATTTTACGGTGCGTTAAGATTATATTGTAACTTTTCTTAATTCTCTCTGCCTGGCAGTTTTTTTTAGAGCTGACTAATCCTAAAGAATCATGCAACATGGTTAAAACCATTTAAATTGATAAGAACGTAATCGTTTGGTCTTATAAGAAAATTAGTAAGGGGATTTTTTAGAATTGATTATATATATATGTTGTTGTGTATATATATATATATATATATATTTTTTTTAAAGAAGGGTAGTTTTCAGGACTTTTTGTCTTGAGTGTTGGCAGTTTTGAGAACACTTGGTGTTTGTCAGGACGGGCCTGATAGCATTTAGATACGTAAGGTATACTGTCAGGACCATAAAGTGGCACTCACACCGAATTTTCCGAAAAAATTTTCATGCTACGCACTCGCAGTTCCGATGGGCTAAGAAATGATTTCGTTAAGCTAGGTTAGGCTAATATTTTAATACATGTCTCAAGGTTTAGTTTTTTTTTTTTTTTAAACGCATGGGCTTGCCATTGTGAGTAGTGGCATGCGTCCTCATAACTACCCTTTGACAAGTTTATATATATATATATATAGAATTTATAGCCGTTGTTATCATAGGTCGTAACGCGAATTTTGAAATTGAATTTATTTCGCGAGATCTAATATACGGTAAAAAATTTGGTGTGTCGTCCATTTTCCTGGTCGTCCGTCGAATTGTCAAATAACGGGAGTAAAAGGATCTTAATGGCTGCCACGATAAGAGACGAATAATAACACGCGAGTTTTTATCGTTACCCATCGAGTGAATTTTCGTTATCTTATATATTTAATAACTTCCATTGCTACAGATATAGATGACCCTAAGTCAAGTTTTAGATACGTGCTCGTGGTGTCGTTAAAAAAAAATAATTTGTATAAAATCTATTTTTTAGATTTTCAGAAAAAATTTTCTTGGTACATTCAAGCTGAAACACCCTGTACGTACGTGTACCGTATGTTGGGAACAATTAAACGGCGTAGAATCAAGCGGGACGAATTACAATAAAAAAAAAAAAACAAGCAAGAAATTCCTTGAATTCACAGAAAGATAACGATATACAAGATTATTCCCTGCTCCATGCTACAACCATGTTGGGACTTTCGTATCAGTCTGATTAATCAACGGGTTTTCAATGCGAATCATCGCAGCCACTTTCTGCCTGTCTGATACCTATACAGGTGTGCCTGATACAGGTATGCGTTCAAAAAACTTTTTTTAATTTTAAAAAAACAAAGTACCACCCGTAACATTAGGAATAATAAAGAAATTATTCCGTGCTTCAAAGAAACCCGGAAGTGGACTTAGGAATTTCCGTTCGATTTAAATCTATGTCTGATTATAGTGCGAAAGGTCAAAGGGCACCGGAGGCCAAAAGGAAATAGAATATCTATGTAACAGGCGATTTAGCGAGTATCGTAGATAATATAAAACCTATTTATCCAATATATATATATATATATATATATATATATGTAATACAGTATATCTGCATGACAAGAGAGTACAAGTGGTACTACGCGAGTCGAAAACAAGGCCCTTCCTTATCTAGTCAATAGTCATATATATATAACTATGCTACGTGGTAGTCAGAAAGGTTGGTACCCCTGCGCGCGTACGGCTGTTGCTTCTCTTTCGTATCTAGTTGACCCAGTTCTAGACCCAGAAGTGACGAGAGACCGGTAGAGGCTCCTCAGTCGCGGAGAGAGAGAGAGAGAGAGAGAGAGAGAAATACTCTCCAAAATTATCGCTTCACTTCGGTGCAGCTTCGCCACCTCCCCTCCCTCCCTCCCTCCAACTCCCCTCCACTCCCCGCTCTCATCTATCCAAAATTCCTCAGATCCAACTGCCTCGAATTCTCCCAGTTACTCGTACCAATTCCAGATTCAAATTTCCACCGGGTTTCTCGGCCTATTAAACAGCAGAGAAAAAGAAAAACTTAGCTACGAGGATCCGATAGTTGTTCGTAATAAATTATCATATCTTTTGGCAAAATATAAGTACCCACTCGAGCGTAATGCTCGGCGTATGGACGACGATGGGCGTTAGACAACTCGTCAGGAACGACGCCGTGCTCAAGGCCGACAGAGTCTTTTAAATGACTGGTCATTTCCAGGCGTCGTTTCGAAAGACGCCTTTGGACGACTTGTACGTCGTTTTTACAATTCTGATCCAATTCCATCGCACGTACGATAACGTCTTCGCTCCGTATACCCGTCTGCGATGCCTCGAAGAATTTCATTACTCGACGTAACGTACCAATACAAAGCGTGTGGCTGTTTGAGAACCTCTAGCGGGGATATCTGGAAGCTTCGCTTTTGGACGGAGCGAGCATTACGCGCACGCTTCTTCACTTGGTTTTATGAGAATGTACAGTGAGAGACTTGTGTACGTGGAAATCTTACTTGAGGTTTCTTACATTATCGCGCATTTCCGTTTCTTCTTTAAAAGAGCCTGGTCTATCCTACCGTCTACTTCCTCCATTACTCCACGTAGAAAAAGTCAACGTACATCGATGCCACAGTAATAACGGCTCGATTCGCACGGTAGAGATTTTATAATAGCTCGTTAAAAGATATATATGTTATACATAGAAAACAAACAGGCCGTACAGCAGTGCCAATGTTAACCAGTGCTTCTAGAAGCTTCTAGAATATTCCGGATATCTAGATATCCAGGATATCGGGGTCTTCCTGTAATGGAAGGTGGGAGAAGGCATAAAGGAGGGAAAAAAATAAAAATAAAAAAGGAGCCAACGAAGATTGGAGGCGAAGATAGGAAAGGAAGCACCAGGAGAGGATCCAGGCCAGTGGAAAAGGAAAGTGAGTGCCACTGTGGGTCTGCACAAAGAGGAGTAGGAGGAGTAGAAGAGAACTGCGAGTTGGGTGGTTGATTATGCAACAATTATTATCGTCATCACGATGATTATCCTGGTGCCGATTGCACGGTCTCGCTGATCCTTTTAATTATAAACAATTAGCCAGATAAATTGAATGTAGGATTTGAGGAAATTCTTTTTTTACATAATAATATTCTTCCACGTCCGTGTTGTCTCGGATAAATTTTCTTTTTCTTGTCACTCAATTTCTTTCTCGCTCTTGATTTTTCTTCTTTATTCGTTTACCGACTTCCGGTTCTTAAGGAACGCTCGCTATGTCAGACGAATAATGCAGAATGTATGATTCCAGGGAACGGTGGGTGACAATGAAGAAATAATAATCGAGCCATCGCGATGACACGGACGGAAAAGGAAGACGTCTTGGCGAACGTCGAAGGATGATGATACGTTTAATGGGATACGGCGAACGTCCTTGCTTCTGGAATCCAGGAAGAAACCTTCGAACCGACCTATCGGCCGGTTTCGATACTCGATACTGAAATACAAAGTCAAGATAAATTTAACCTCCACCGTAGAGAGGTTCCTTCGTTTAATTTACCTTTCTCCCGATTACGTCACAATCCGATCCTCATTTCCAATCGATGGATGCTAATTACTGACTGAGATCGATGAACGCCGTTATGCAGCTTATCGTCGTGATTACGCATCTACGATCCATGTAATTGAATGGCATTGAACTATGACCCAACCGGCCATCTTGGGACTTCACTAAAATCACTCGAAAGTCTCACTCGTATCTGCAACCAGAGTGCAATCGGACAAGTACAGATTATCCAGAGTAATGAAAAAATAAAAAAATTCAATTAATTTAGCGCCACCTCGTATACCAGTCCATCAAGACCGTCGTCGATGATCCGAATAGAAAATTTGTCACTGTCAATTTCAAACCGCAAAATATCCGACAACGAAATAGCGTGTGCGTGAATGATTAGGAAAAAAAAAAATTTAAGTACTGAACGATCAAGTCTTAGAAATGTTGGTGGTTCATGAAAAGTCCTGACGAAACGGGCTCTTAGTCATCAGACTTTTTCCGAGCAGGGGCGGCTTCAGGGGGGGCACCGGGCACGAGGGAGATATTCAATAATTCTAATACGTGGCTCGAGCGTAGCTTGCTTTCTTGCAGCGCAGTGACCTGATTCCTTGCATGCAAGAGTAAGAGTGTTTTCACGGAGAGAGGGGGCCGCAAAGAGGGGGGCCCTGAGAAACACGTAATACTCGTCACGGTAATAGTAATACAATATTATAGTGAACGTTAATGTCATTCATTTGTTATTCGATGAGAGAATCCTCTTGGGTAGTGTCTATGTTGAATTGCGGTCAGTGACGTCACTGTGAAAATTATAATTCTTCACTTTTCTCTAATAGAAACTATCGACAGGACGTGGAACTCACGAAGACGGTCCATATGCCAATTTTTGTTAACGTTATTTGATCTTTTTTTTTGGCTACCGTACTAAGCGGGGATCAAAATTTTTTTAGTTCTCATTTCAATAGTCATCAGTGTCTGTTGGATAATGACTACTGTATACGGATAATGTATAGGGGATATGCTTGCAAGCACCGATGTAGGTTATGCTGGTTATGTATGGTGGGCCTTTAGAATTTAGGTTGACCATATGGTGAACCGAACGATCTTGCTGTTCTCTTCCTTTTTATACCGTGAAACGTTATTAATATCATAACCGCGCTCTGGCGAACATACGGCTGGATCTTTGGAGCTGTAGCGTTGGTAGTGTCCAATCTTGACGATCGATATGATCGATGAGATAGATCCTGAAAGGGAAAGATTTATAATAGAACCAGTGTTAAGGTATGAGTATTGGGATTAGGTATATGCGTACGGAGTGATTCAGTATAAACTCACCAGCCGAAATTTCGTTCCACCCGGTATAGATGAAATGGAGTGGCTCGAATAGCCCTGCATACGGTGACCTTTCACCTATGATATATAAATTACACATGCGTATGCGTGACCACACGTCCTCGAAAAGTCATCAGGCCTTTTTCGTATCTCTCGCGTGGGTCACTTTTCGTTGTTACGAAATAATCTGGTCACCAGAATTATAGGGTCCATTCGGCATAAGGATGCTGCGATCTTCCACTTCCGTATATACGTTGCATCTTGTTTAGGTCCAAGGGATTGGCTGGGAGAAGAAAAAAAAAATTTGTGAGAGGAAAAATAAGTGAACGGGACCCCCCTTGCAGCTTCTCCCTCTGGACCCAATGGGATCCGAGTGGGTGAGGCATATGGTCCGGCGAACTCTGGTAAAAATAAATTCCTCACTTCCTCGTGATAGCGTGGGAGTGTGTACGCAGGCTTACGCATCGCGGGAACGCATCAAGGAGACTGTCGTGGACACGAGCGTCAACGGATTTGTGAAACAGCCTGTACGAGCACGGTGGGATGGACTCGGATGGACCCATGAAAAAGCGTGTTAGCCATGGAGACGTTTCCGTTTTGAAGAAGACGTAGTGGGGACCGGAAGTCGTCCGGTCGAGCGGGTCGAAATAACTATGATAAATAGAAGAGAAAGAAAAATTAATTTAATATATGATGATTTCATCTAACAATGTTTATAGGTTAAAAAAATGTTTTTTATTGAAATAATTATCATATATATTTGTAGGGATGCATATATGCATTGGGTATAGATATATGTATTTATTTACTGTACAAACCTCTATTACATACCTTTCTGTAGATGCACACAGCGTGACGCTGGTTATTACTCATAATGGCGGATGACTTTTATTATTTAGAGCGAAATGCTAGATGCTCGAAGGCTTTTCCTGATGAGGAAGAAACGATGGAATTCTTCAAGCCGTCGTTACAATCATTGCTCTAATGCGATTCTAATGAAGGGCGCTCCCATATATATTTATAGAGACTTGGATCGAATGGCTCTTGCCTTTATTCTCTTTTCTTTTTTTTTTTATTTAATTATTTACCAATTTTCCTTCCTTCCAATTTTCTTTCCCTTTCTCCCTTACCTTTTTTTTTCTTTCCCTTTCCCGTACCAGTATCCATTCTGTCTTACGAATTGCTTTACTTTTCTGGCTTTTTATATGTGCTCTTACGTTCATAATAATTGCACGTGCGTTATTGCTGTATCAGAAGCGCTTAAAGTCATGGCGATAAATAATAATTAATTCTACCTAATTAAGCGCACTTGACCGGAACACTACTTTTCATGAGATCCTGGAAATATTGCATAAATGAAAACTCGCCTTGTAGTACTTGATAGGCTAACGAGAAGAATCAGTGATGATACATATATATAGCACAATATATCTGGATAGAAAAAAGAGACATTCCCAAACCTCGTGGCAGCATCGAGATTCCAAAAAAGAGGTAGGAACGAGTGAATGGCGTGGAATAAAGATGGCGTCGTCTATTTCAAAAATAAATCCAGCATCCAATTCGTCCTAGGTAGGTATAAGGTTAGGTTATATACCCTGTTACACAGCAACTATCAAAATCGCATCTCACCAAGTAGTTTCCGGGCGCAATGATTTCAGGCCGATCCTAGATTGTCCGGCATATAAATTCCCCTGCAGGGCAATCCTTCCGGTTCTGTACGAGCCGCTGCTTGTGTGCTCCCATATACCGGGTGCCGGTATTAATTTTTAGATGGGAGTTAATAGCAGGTGGGAGAATCACTGGCGCTTGGTATAAACTTAGTAGACGTCCCTGGACATGCGTCTAATATAGCGATGCAGCCGTGGAATATAGGTCGCATGCTAGAACGAGATTTTATATGTGCCACACGTAGAGAGAACGCTATTTACATATGCGTATCTATATAGCACATAAGCGTGTACTATAGTACGGTATACTATAATACTGTATAGTTAGCAGCATCACAGTATAGCACAGAGACTCTATGCTACTTCATGCTAAATACGAGATAGAGACTCACCTATGTATAACCATATGTAATATATCCACATGCCTTTTGTCCCTAGTGCGCATGCGCAAGACCTCAGGAGAACCTGCGGCTTCTGCGTGCCGCACGCGTTCACCAGGTCGCAGTCGTACGCGTGACTTGCAGCAGGATGTTTCACGTGTACACGAAAGTTTTTCTAGTCCTGTCTGGCTATACATGGGAAAGAGAATAATTATTAATCTAATTACCGTACACGATATGATCTTTTTGTTTGTATGAAATTTTGTATTTCTTCTTTTGAGCTTACTTCAATTAACTTGAGGTATCATATCTTATTCTAATTCTCGTGGGGGATCCACGCGTATGACTCGGCTGCCGCTACGGCCGGCATAACAATGCATGACGTAACCTCTGGGGTCGAATCCTCCTCACCTCCTCTGGTACGACGTTACAGGAAAGTGAAACTCTCGGAAAGCAGGTCACACCCACATCGTCACTGTATACGTTCCAAAACCCGACACTACGTCACTCCAGAGAAGAGTGTCTCGTAGGAGTAGGATATCCTAGTATTTGACAAATTAATTTACTCGATCGTCCAGAATCTTATGGCCGCTATCCGCTAAAACTGTGGCTTAAGCTTTAAACGTATGTATTCCTCGACTAATCGTGATTTATAATACAGACCAGAATCGCATCGTGTAAGCTGCTTCGTTTCGTAGAGTGTCTATTTATCACGCGAGGTTACAAAAACTTGACAGCTCCCGTTGAATCCCTATGGAAAATCCATGGCGGTCTTGTTCGCTCGGCGCATGCGCACTGCGCGGGCTGCAGTTGAAACGGCGCGAAGTTCAGTCGGTAAGGTCGCAGCAATTAACACGTGGACAGGGACGATGGTAACAGTTGTGTCTGTTAATTGAAATATTAGAATCTCGAGGGTCATACGTTATTTGTCTGCTTGTACTTTAGGTAGTACCTTTTATCGTGCTACGTGGTAAAAGTGTCACGAGGTATTGTATCGAAGCTTTGGGAGAGCCGAGTTGGCTGTGTATATAGCGTGTTAAATATATTTGGCGATGGCCGTTTTCTAAGAACGACCTGGCCGCTTTGGCGTATCAAGTGCACCGTTCTAAGCGATGCCTAGTTCCTCGGGGCTCAGGAATGTCAGCGTGCTGCACGCACTCGATTCTCGAGAGACAGAGGGACAGTGGCTGCTGGTAACTACGACCCAGTGCGCGTACAATGAATATACAGCCTGCCAGAGTAAGTGTGAGTTTGTACTGTTGGCAAAGCTGGCCCTAACCTATATAACCTATATAACGAGAGCCAGAATAGAGACTAAGCGGATAGATGGATGAACAGATAAGGTAGATAAGTAGATAGATAAAGAACTCCCTGTTAGTGTATACAAGACCTATGGCGCACTTGAATCAATTTTAAGACCCTGTCTTGAGTAAAACCTGTAAGTCGTTACTTTTGACGCTGCGGAGTAAAGCGAATGAATATTTCGTATATTTTGAACAATTTTGTAATAGAAATTTTACATCTTTTTGATGTGTGTGTGTGTGTGTGTTTGTGTGTGTGTGGGGGGGGGGGGGAATTTAAA
>NW_014334024.1:36275-67485 GCF_000341935.2 Cephus cinctus | reverse complement strand
GGGGGGGGGGGAGTATTTTAAATAATCTCTTGTGAATTTTGACTGGTGCTTTTTTTTAAGATTTTTTTTTCAGGCATGACTAATCCTTTGTTTTCTAACAATCCGCACTGGTAGCATCCGGCTGATCTCAAGAGCAGAACTTGGAGACAAGTCGGCGACAAAACTTGGCACGTTATGTCATATCTTATGTCGGTCCGGCCTTAAGCCACCGTCTACCGTTCTTATGTAGCTGTGTGCGACTGTATTCTAGTTCCTTCTGTCTGCGTGGCCGTCATTCTCGTCGGGGTTGCGACTCCTGTTTACCCTTCGGTATTTTCGGGACACCTTGTACGGCGTCGCTAAGGATGTTCAATTAAATCGAGCGTCCCCGGAAGCCGTGAAAACGCCCGGGCTTCTTTGACTCCATGATGGATAAACAGCTGCGCCGACTTGCGTACAGAACAATTTCTATGAAACGACAGTGCGTAAGATTTTCATTCTTTTTCTTTTTTTTTCCTTTCTTCAAATTAGTTGCTACGTCAGAACTTTATTTTTTTTTTTAAATTGATTTTACAATTCCCTATCTCGTCGCTGGCTAAGATTTAGGGGAATTTTCAAGATTCTCCGCGCACACCAGACACAGGCGCTACCTGCGATTATTATCGACGAGTGGAAACGCGCCAGATGTGTCAATAGAAATGTATGTGTTAAATAGAATCGACGCTGTCATGGAAATTTCGTAGATCATTTATCGGTCGACAAATCATTTTATTATTTCCTAATTATTATTTCTCAAAATTTTACTATCGGTGACTTAATGGATTCAAAAAAAAAATGAAAAAAAAAAATTGTTCAATCTCTCGTACACTCACTTATATTTATACTCCTCGGTGTTTTCTATCCCTGAGACCAACTCTGACGTAAGTTAATGACTAATTATATCACCCTGTCATCCACGACCTAGCAGCGTTGCCAACCTGACGCACTATTCAAAATTCACCCTGTACACTCAGACCCGTAAAGTATTCGCTCAAGCAAATTTTCTAATATAACGCTATCCTTTTACGCGGGCTTATCCAAAAAGCTTATCTACATACTTTCCACATGCATTTCCAATTTTCAAAAGTGAAAATCCCCTCGCGCAAATCCTCAATAGTATCAGGGAATTTTTACTTTCAAGCAAATACTAACCGGAGTGAACGTAGCCTCGAGGCCTTAAAGGAAAGTGTTGTTCCCGTATACGAATTTCGGTAAGCTAAATGCTCGAATGTGAACGCGCCTTAAGGGTATACCGTTTCACATAGTCAATGTAGCAAATTCTCATGGAGTCCATTGGGAAAAACAGAGAAAGAAAGTTTCGTCTGATATATTAGCCTGGGGTTAAAATTTTCTCTCTCTCTTTTGGATAATTCCCTGTTAAATTTATATATATAACTATACTTTCTCTCAAACAAGAAAAAGAATACCTAGTAACTTTTCGCTACGCTATTCGGCCCTGAGACTCCCACAGGTTATAGGTTATAAGCGCACTTGATTATAATTGATAATATATTAATCGTATAGAGCAAGTATTATTTTAATGAAAAAAGGAAAATTATCAATCGATTACGTAAGAATTTTTTTTCTCTCTTTCCCACGTGTATCATACATACATATATATACACACCGTGTATAACGACTTTTGATAAATTTTTCTTTTCATATTTCCTATGTAACACGAAAAACCAGTTTTACCTCTTTTACGTTAAATTAACATTCGTCAATGACAATGATAATGAATTAACGCACATACATATTCATTCGAATACCTTATTAACACTTAATCTCGTCATATCCTCGATCCCTACCATCGAATAATATTTTTCTGATAAATCATAGAAAATTATTAAAAATCATTTTTTCTTGTGAAAACGTAATTGTTCGATATATTTTTCAAAATTTTCCTCAACACATTTTTTTCGTTTCCAAAAAATTATTTATTCACTCTTTTTTTTTACATTTTTTACTCTTTCCCTTTTCATCCTTCCAGTACTCTTTGACTAATATCCCGTCGTTTTGTCGATTTTTTCAAAAATCTCCTCGGAGTCAACTTAAAAATTCGTACTATTACGTCTTTTCTCTGCCTGTATCTGCCATAGGAATCGTATTTGTCCAAAGATTCCAGATACCGAGTACCGAAAGAGAATTCTCTGTCTACAGTCAAAAAAGATAACTGACAATCGAGTCTAAGTACACGGAGGAGTCATGAATTAGATTAGCAAAGAGGGAATGAAATATATATATATATATATATATATATATATATATATATATACATACAAGGACTATGATTATATTCGACTAACAAAAATATTTGCTATAGGCATATGACTATAGTAATACTATCCTTTACATGTGTATACTATGTGTAATACTATTAGTACACTGTGGATACTATATCTACCTACCCATAACAAACCCGAAACCCCCAAACGTCACTACGTACGTCAGATCCAGAAAGCGAATTGATCTTTAGATATTTTGAAAACCAAGAGATCATTTTTTAATCTCAAGTCAAAAAGAGAGACGTGAACCCAGCCAATCTGATAATAAATATCAATACGCTCGAATTAAAACCCGTGAATAATTCCAATCTCGAGATAGAAGTATTTAAAATAAAAAAAAAGAAACCCCTTAACGTGAACTTTGTGTAAAATCAATAGCGCATCAATTCTCTCCCCTTGTCTTAGCGGCTTTGTAAGTTTTGATAAGAAAATTAATAGCCCCCAGTCTATGCTCTAATATTTTTCTTTTTTTTATCTCTACTCGCTATCTTCGTATGTAGATATTTTTTTTTTTCGTAATTGAGTAAAAATTTTTCAATTTTATCACTGACTGCACCTTGCCACCTGTTGCTTCTTAATATTGGATCGTCCAGCTCACCTGAAACGCTCGGTACAGATACTGACGTTATCTCGATTCCTTGGCGAGACGTAAATATTTCTTTAATAAAATCTATTGGTTCTCGAGCGATAATCGAGCCTTTTATTTTCCAGCCTGAAATCGATCGTTCTTTTACGATAACGCAATTGGCGGGGGGAGTAGGTGGAATTGAAAGTAAGGATAAGTTGGTTAATTTTTAAGAAAAAGAAAATAAATAAAAGTGACAGGTCGATAACAAAAAAAAATAAAATGCAATAGTGGCGTTAAGTTTTATATCAAAATATATTTGTGCATAGACAAGAAGACAACCGTGACACGGGTAATCTCGTACCCAGCATACATCACTTCGTATACACTCATTTTTTATATCCCATATACACAAAACTATTTACATAACCACGTAATTAATATTCATACATGCGTAACAAGAGGATTGGCGCGGTTGAAAATTTTAAAAAAAAAAAAAAAAAATTGTACCTCGAAATTTTCTATGAAAATTTTCAAAGATACAAATACAAAGTACAGAAGTCGGATTGTGGAGGAAATTTTTTTGATCGAATTTTTTTTTTTTTTCACAAAAATCATGTACCTGTCCTTTACGTTATTACAGACACACACACTCTCTCTCTCTCGCTCCTATGAATGACGCAAGCTCACAATAAACAATCAACAATCAATTAATCGAATAAACAATGAAGCCCGCTTCACGCGTTTACGGTAACTCTTTTTTTCTTCAACTAGACTTCGGAGCTGGAACCGGCGCCGGTTCGGCCTGAACTCGTTGTCTCCATTAATAATCTAAATCTTTAAAATTAATTCTTTCGCTCTCTCAGGCTCACTCACTCTTTTATACCCTCATTCTCGCTCGTTCTTATGTTTATGTATGTATATATATATATATATCATCTCCATTCGCACTTTTTCGCTTTAAACAAAATATATTAACTTTACGTACATCTTCGATTATAATAAAATTAATAATAGCTATAATACAAGAGTGTGTTGGTATATTTTTCATAGTTTTCAGAAAGTTTAAACTGTTTTACGAGAATGGGTGGGTGGGTGATAGGGGGAGGAAGTGATGATATGGGGAATTTGTATCTAGTTAAAATTGCGTGTACACTGAACGAAGGTAGACTTTGTGTACTTGTGATTGGTAACACACAATAGTGCAACAAGGGGAGCAAAGAAATTGATATTTCGACTTTTTTTTTTTTTTGGTAATATAAAAAATTAATTTCCATTTTCGTCGGTAAGGAAGATTACGAATTTGTTTCTTTAAGTGTCCGATAATCCCGGGTGGCGGGTAAATTTGAATGTTGCGGGAGAAGGAAAAAATATTGCGACAAAAAGATAGAGAGAGAGAGGAAACGGTGATTTTTTTTCTTTTCAGCGAACGAGGTGACGAGTTACGAAGTTGTGTAATTTCTTTTTTGTATTAAAAATTCTTCGCATCCTTAATGTCACCCAGTCTTATAGGTCCGTGGTAAAAAGTATATAGATACCAGAGAACGTATACGGGAAGAGGAGTCGTGAGGCCATTTTTTTTTTTCTATACTCTTGTTCATACATCCGGTTCAGCGGATCTCCTCCATTTGTACGTTTTCGTGTGTCCCTTAACCGATTTAACAAAAAAAATGGACTTATGCTTAAAACTCCCTTCCGTATGTAAAAAAAAAAGAAACAAAAAAGTTGTGCTTCGTGCATACGACGCATCGAACAAAGAGGACGAAATAAAGACGAAAAGAGGCAGAGATAAAGTTTGTCGTGAAATAAGAAGGAGAGAAGGATAAAAAGTGATTAAAATACACGAGCGTCCCAGTATTGCACTCTTGTCGCCATTGTCATGCCATCGTATCGCAAGAGAAGGCACTTAATTTTCCTTTTTTTTTTTTTCTAAAGAAATAACTTTGTTTAACGTTAAAAAATCGCACTTGAACCGAGTCCCTTGGCTCTCCTCGAACGATCTTCCTATGACGATCTGACGTCGATTGTGAATCCTTCATTAAGTCTCTCTCCGTTAATCGCCATCCTTCTCACTTCCTTCCCAAGAGATTCGTATTCTCTCTCTCTCTCGATCTCACCACTCCGAGACTCCTTTCTCCTTCGCAGCCAAGTTCGCACTCGTCGCACGGAGCCCACAGCCAATAGGATCCTCGGAAGTGAGCAAAGTATCGAGAGCGTGAACGCGGTAGACAAAGTCGGGTAGATCCCGTAGGTAAGAACGACAAAGGAGCTCAGAGTGGAGGAAAAAAAGCGGAAAACCGAACGGATCTCACCGAGAGGATAATCCTAGTGATAACGTTAAAGGGGACTTGCTCCAGCAAGACTGTCAGTGACGTCTAGTGATAATAATGAGGTATACGCCTGCTACATGGGCCCAACCGCATGTTGCTGGAACTGATCGAGGTGCCTTGAGATTTCTCTATGAAGTTGTTCCGGTACTACCCCGACGCTGCTGAAGAGCGACCTCAGTACGTTGAGCTCCTCGGTGAGGAGTTCGATTCTCTTCTTGAGTAAGTCATTGTCCTTGACAAGCAGCTTAACCTTCTCCTCGGTCTCGCGGGAGCGAACCTTCGCCTTCTCGCGGCTCTTCCTGACGGCGATGTTGTTGCGTTCGCGTCGCCTCCTGTACTCGTCGCTGGCCTTGTCGATGGCCTTGGTCTGCTTGCGCGCGACGGCCGCAGCAGCCGCTGCCGCGTGATGCTGATGCGCCATTACGGGTTTCATGGGTCCGCGTTGCTGCTGATGAACGGGGTGGCCACCGGGTACAGTCGAGGGCGTCAGGGTGGTGAAGGTGGGTCCGCCATTTGTGAAGGAGCCGTTAGCCGGACTGTAACCAGCCGGTGGATACTGAGGACAGTGACGTCGATAATCCGCCGGATCAAGAGGCTCCTCCTTGATACTCGGTGATTCCGAGCTGGAGCTGTTGCTGTCGCTGCAGCTATTGCTACCCTGATGATAACTCGCGCCGCTGTGAACAGGCTGTGGCATGTACGCCAAGGTCGTACGAGGGTAACCCGGCGTCCTGTTGTGCTTGACGGCCCCATTGCCACCCCCTAGCATATCCAGGAGGCCGTCGTTGAAGTGCGAGTCGTCTATCAGATGCTGAAGATCCAGAGATATCTCCGGTGTGTTGAGATCCGTCAGTTCCCCGGCCGCCGCGCAGTGCTCGGCGTACTGTTGATGGAGAGTCGCCTTGCTGGCCGATACTTTGCTCACGACAGTGCTGCTCGTTTGCTGGTTATGATTAACCTGGAGATTCGAGTTGTTGTTGTTAGCCGCCAGAACCTGTGGGGACTTTTTCAAGTCCGCCGGTCCCTGCACTTGGGCCTGGTGGGCCGCCGAGTCATACATGACTGGTGACTCCATCACTCACTTACACATTACACTAAACAAACTACTGGTCCCTCTTCTCTCCTTTTCTTCTTCCCGGACTTCCTCACTATCTTTCTCTCTCTTTCTCCTTCTTACAACTCCTTTTCTTTAATGCAACTCCTTGTTTACCGTCTCCTACCTACTGTCCCGTACAACGATCAGGCTTCCTCTCTTCTCTCTTACTACCCGACGTACCAACGACGTCGCTCACTGTAAGTGCACCCGAATTACTCGGTCTCTTCAGAATTACAATAAAAAACCTCGTATCCACTGTACGCCGCCTTCTCACACCGGTGTACACCACGTATACAACACGGCGTCACTTTTCCCGAAGAAGTCACTCTTAACAACGAAGTCAGCCGATAACGACGAATCAATCCGCGACGAATAAGAAAGAAAACAGTAAAACCGGTTGTAGCTGCGAAAACAGTACGCGGCAATTCAACAACACGATTCACCACTCTCTCAAATCCTATGAATTTTTCTATCGATAAACTCCTTTACAAATTCTCTCCCCCCTTTTTTTTTGGTTTTCCTCCTATCGATCTTCGTTTCGATATATCGCGCTCTCCTGTGTACTCTATCTTCTCTCTCTCTCTCTGTCTCTTCTCTTACGTAGCGTTCAATCTTCACGAGATACGTATTAAACGTGTCTGTTTTCGACGCGATACCAAAACGTGTCTAACCAGAGAGCGAGGCACGGGCAATGCTCACCGCATGGGAGTTGGCGCGCGACTGAGCGCCTTGGCGACATGTCGCAAGCTTTCAATACGGCGTGCGCCAACTCTGCTCTCTGCGCGACTTCGCATGCGCGTCGTTACTCGCCACCATGTCCAAGTTCTTCTGGTGAGGTCGGCGAGGTACCTACGGTTGCCCACAGGCGTCGGAGCGTAGCGAGTACGATGCCGTTTGATGCCGTTCTACAAGCTTGTATACATATGCCACAATAGACCCATAGGGCAACCCATTGGTTAAAGAGTAATGGAGACGAGATGGGTTATTGAGAACAGTGTCTGTAGTCCTGTGCTATAAATAAATATATTCGCTTGACACTTCTTACGATAATCGACATTGTACAGAAGGTCTCGTAGATATGGATATAGATAATAAAGAAGTATCACCGAGCGCGTGTCTCCTCTCGGTTGTACGAGGTAAAAATGCTCGATGAATATATTTATAAGCTATAATGGCTCGAGTCAGTGATTTTACGACGGGTAGAAATTTGCAATCTCTAATGTATTCGTAATGCGCAACGTGACGGGGAAACACCTGTGGGCGATTAAAAAATTTTGGTTAAACAATGTATAGATATATCGATACAGCGTGTCGGGCTATTTTTATCAATAATTTATACGGTTCATTGGACAGCCTGCAGTCGGGGACTGTTTAATGCTTATCGAGGAAAAAGTGTAATTGGCGGAAAGTGTGTCGTGTTGAAAAATTAGACGCTTCTTACGCGAGATTGCGCAATCGATTGTCATGATTCTGGGACCTACAGGCATTATACTGGTATTACTTGAATTCGATGTGTAGCAGAAGTGTGCGATGTATGTATATCAATGGTCATGCATGTACATTTCTTTTGAAGATGATATGACGTCTCTTTTGGGTATTTGGGACTTATTTTAATATTGTAGAGGGTTGATCGAGGCAGGTTAGAATATGATGGGCGTGTCTTTTAGTGTCGACCAATGAGAACTTACCGCCCCGATTGCGAGGGAACGCCCGTCAACCCCTGCTAGTGTTTTATTGGGCTGCCGCGAGTGGCGCTGTGAGTCGGTTGAGGAGAGACATGTCGTTGGGAGAGACGCAGGGTTCGCCGACCTATGGTGCGTGTTTCGGCTGCTACCTGCTGTACTGTATGGATCAGGCGGGTTGTCATTTTTTTTGTCTTATTCTTTATTGTACGCGTAGAGGCTCAAGCTGATTGTATGTGTATATCGAACTAAGCTTGATTTGGACAGTTGCTTTCGTTTTGGGATTCTTGTTACGGATTCACGGACTCGGTAATGCCTGTACGGGAGTCATTGACATATGTATACAGCGTGACGTCTGTCGTTGCCGAATATATTTCGGCTATGCTGCATTAATCGAGGACTGCAGTTAAGTAATATCTTTTCTTTCACGCAACAATGAGTCCCGAATTATGAGTGTCGAGTAATTCATAATCAGTGTGACTTTTGACTTATATTTGAGATAAGCTCGCTCTCTGCTTATTCGGACGCCATATTGGTATATTTTGTGAGAGTAATGGCTTATGGATTTAAAATGTTCCCTAGTTAATTAAGCATTTGTCAATGGGATTTCTCGAATGGTTGCGTGAAATGTAAGGGACGAGAGAGGAGGCAGGTATCAACGAGATCGTAATGCTTTATCAATGCAAACATTAAAGCTGATGAATTATTTTGCTGTCCAGATCTTTTGTTCGATTAGATTGATATCTTACTTGGGCTGAATTTCGATCGTCGTACAATCTGTCTCGGCTTATTTACGTTTTCGTTCTGTATCGTTATCCTTCTTTGTCAATTTCGTGCGTCGGAACGTCCCGAGCACTTTCCACTTTGTGATTCATATGCCAAGCGCGTGACTCGTAAGGTAAAAATAAAAAGTCCGGTTTTCAGACGCTCGGAATTCCCTGGGAGAATATTATCATGGGTATTGGGTTAATTGTGGTTTAGGATGTAACGAGAGTCACGTGTGATTAATGATTTAAAACTAAACATACTGACAATTTTTAATAAACGTATTTTTGGCTTTGAAAGGGCCAAACGATCCGTCGACGGATTTTCTTGTTCGGGAAAGTAAAACTTTTAATGAGCCTTGTGTTGGGTGGTTCTTTTTTATCGACTGTACAGGTGCTTTGGTGTTTCCTGTATTACCGACTGGCGGTTATTTATTTGAAACTTGTTGTCGAGGGCGTGCCAAGTCCATTCTCGTGGACACAGTTACTTTATACCGAACCTTCAGTCAACTATGTCATTGTTGCTATTATCTCTTATTGGTTATAGATAATATAGTTTACTTTAATTCACAATACCGAGTAATCGAGCTAGCAAATGGTCTTGCAGTTTGAATCCTGAATTTCAGTCTTTGATTTCCAGAAGTTTAATCGTCAGATACAAAAATATACATTGTTTTGAATTTTGCCACAAGCGAAAATATTGTTTTTAAAATATTGTTTAATAATAACATGCGATATATATTCGCAAAAGTATGACTAGTGGTGCAACCTTTCGGACGAATAAGGGAAAGTTTCTATCGCTCGAGGCCTTCCGAGTTTACACGATCGTGAACGAGACTTGTCGAGTATAGCCGAATTTTCTCGCCGTGGTATTAGCCACAACAAAAAATTAGTACCACTCGGTAAAAACTTTTCGCTAATATATATTTCCGCGAGCGCGTTTCCTGTTTGGGCTTTTGCTACGTAGTACGCGGAGTATTGTCAACGAACAGGTAAGGAATTTAATATTTTTACTGAATTTTTTGTGGACTTGCGCGAAATCGTACGAAACCGCTTATCACGGGGTCCACTCTCTCTGACGGGACGGACAGACGCACGCGTATTGTTGTGATGAAACGCGGATAATGCATTATAGCATCCATTGTCCTATCCTGATAAAGGACTGATTACGGATGCCAGGATATTCCCAACGGATACTTTAATTCCTTTTTGATTATTTAACCAGACGTTGGGTTGTTGGATTCATGGAAATGCGAAAAGGTTAACCTAAAAACGGATCTTGGGCGCGAAGTTATTTGTTTCTATGTTATTCGGGGTATTTCATTTTTACCCCTCTTACAAATAAGTTTACTATATGTTTGAATATCGCTTATTTGACTGTATTAACTTCGACTCTTATTGACTACGCTTTGTTTATCATTGTTAAATTATAGTACTACTTTCTTTGTTGCAAAGTATTATATTTTTTGTGTTGCAGATTGTTCTTGCATATCTTATTTTGAGACGACTAACGGCATTAATAATGGCTGGCGAGCAGCAACAGTTTTTTCTTAAATGGAATGATTTCCAATCTAATATGGTATCGTCGTTTAAACACTTGCGGGATGAGAAAAGTTTTACAGATGTTACACTAGCTTGCGACGGTCAAACATGCAAAGCTCACAAAATGGTTCTCTCAGCTTGCAGTCCTTACTTCAAATCTTTATTAGAGGTTTGTGTGCTTTCTTAAAACAAATTATTCTTAAAGATGAACGATAAGAATTTATTTAACGTGAAAGGAATATTATGTTACAGGAAAATCCGTCCAAACATCCTATCATTATTTTGAAGGACGTAGCCTACAGTCATCTTCAAGCTATTCTTGAGTTTATGTATGCAGGAGAAGTAAACGTTTCACAGGATCAACTACCAGCATTTTTGAAAACTGCTGACCGACTCAAAGTTAAAGGCCTGGCTGAGGCTCCTGGTGCCATTAAGAGGGAGGGATAAGTCTACGCACCTTTAGTTATGGTGAGTTTCACTTTTTCTTTTTTATTTATTAACTTTATGAACAACATATGATACTGTCAACCATATAGATATTTATGACTATTCTCGATATTTCGAGATCTAGCATCTTCGTCATTTGCACATAGCAAATTATCCTTTTTACAGGTGTTTTGGGAAGCGTGCAGACTGAAAACAATTGTAATGTTGTAAAGTGATTACGTAGACACATAACGCCACACAATATACAAAAACACATACAGACACACATAAGAAATAAAAAACGTGTACAATAACACAAGACTATACGTGCACAGTGTCCTCCGGTTCATGACTAGGATCAACACAAACAGTTATGTAAATTACGACATTTTTCTTAATTACAATTAACGTGGACGTTGTATTGAATCATATACAAGTACAGTAGAGACTAAATGTTGATGTTTGTCTTGAACCCAATACGCCACTATACTACAACCGACACTGATTATTTTTTTAAAAATGGAGTGCTGCAGTGTTACGAACGAATAAGTGGGTCACGAATAGTTTAATATACACACACTGACCGGGGCTATTTTGTAGATCGATTGGAAATACCATCAACTTATTCATTATTTTGTCTAAAATTCGAGAAAAAAAAACGTTCACCATCAATTTCTGTTCCACAGTCAGTTGAGCCATGAAACCACTAAACGAGGCCGACTGATCTCATTCGTTCGAAACCTAACCTAACAATATACAGTTATAATTTTTCAAAATATTCTCTAATTTTTTATATATAAAAAAAACAGACGCTTCAATAGATTTTACAAAATTCACACGTCACAGACTAATCGTCTTATCATGATGGATCGTACGATGAGTGACAGATTGTGCCTCGTGACGTCATTAGATTTGCAAAAATCCCCGGCCATCAGATCGAAGAGCGTGGAATTGCGTTTTCTTAAATTTTGACAAGCATAACGCTACGTCAAACTGCCACGGTAACGATCATTATTGCCTACCAATTAGTTGCGCAATTTTCATTGTCCTAATAATGAATTAAAAAAAAAAAAGAAAAAGACAAAGTGTGGCGAGTCGAGACAAACACTGACAATTTAACATACACGGCAATATGGCATCGCGTTTATTTCCACTTGAGCGATCGCAATTCCACTGAACCAAATACTGCCAGTATTTGTACATACAGGCGTATTCACATTATTACCGATAGACCAAACTTATTTATGATAATAATATATTGAGGGTGGGCTCGTCCCGGGCCGAGGGATGAATTATTGTAACATAAAAGTAAAAAGAAAAAAAAAAAAAGAAAGGACAATTTTTGTAAGGCCGGAGCGCACAGTTCCTTTTTTTAAACTCCTCTCGAAACGGCATACGGCCGCCCTCACATTTATTAGGGAGTTCTTAATGGCGGCGACGAGAGTCAGGAAACAATTGTGACGTGATAAGAAGACACGAGGGAACTCCGTGCGACATTGAACGGTTACAATTAATAAGTATTTTATGTAACATTTTTCTTTTTTAATTACTTTTCTTCCTACCCACTCCTCTTTCTTGTTCCTCTCTCCGCGAATGATCACTTTGAAATTCAAAATGATCGTTGGCCATCTTGAGTAGGCTGACATACAGCACCGATCTATATACAGGGTATTGAGACTTCAATTTTCATCCTGCAGTGCGATTCCAATTTTACTTTACACTGCTGTATATACATATATATACACACGCGCGCGCGCACACACCCATAAGCCACTGCCTAATGGAAAACGAGTTATCAATTAGTATAGTCCGATTAATCCTGGTGATTCCTCTAACGTCTTCTCGATTGTCACGCGTCCGCCATATTGTACCGTCGTAAATGTCGCGAGTCTTTCCTGACTTTGTTCATGGTCAAAGAAAAAGAAAGAAAAAGAAAGAAAATCAAGAAAACATCTCTGCGTCATTAGCTAATACTTATCTTATTAGGCATTTGAATAATAAGCGAATCAATAAGCGTCTAAATGACGACATCTTCGTAAGGGGCCGTTAAATTTTGAAATGACGACAGAGCCTGCGCGTCGGTCAACTGCGCAGCACATGAAAAAATATCCACGAGACGCCACTCGGCGGAGGAAAGTGAAGCTCTGCAAGAAGATGGACACGCAAGACTAAACCGAAAGTGGATGCAACAAGACCAAAGGTTACATCGAAGAATACGTCGCGACGTTACGAATGATTTGAAGAAGAGGAAGTAAGACGAAAATTGTATCTCGCGAGGATCAATGGAATTTCCAGGCATGACGCAACCCTCGAAGGATATCGGTCTATCGCGCAAGGAAGAAAAGTAGAAAGAAATAAAGGGTCATAGGAATTTCACCGCATCACTGCAAATTTAACGATTGATAACACACTGGAAAATAGTTATATATTATATTAAAAATATAGATAGGTATATATATGTATTAAGGTATATATATATAAATATATATATATATATAACCTCTGTATTTAAGAAAGAAAAAAAACTGGTACGTTAAGACGGTTGGGTTCAGTTCCTACAAACGACACATACATCGGGCATTTGGTGGTTTTTTTTTTTCCGATTGCGAATTTTTACACCGTGTACATTTTTTGCTCTAAGCTCCTGTAAAGTGTAGGGAATGTATAGAGGGATACGTTCCGCTTACGGTATATTGCATATTTTTTTTTCTTCTCTTGTCTCCCCAGTCATCCTTTTCCTTTAGTCTAATTATGCCTACCAGCATTATCTTTACACAGTGACTATGAGTAGCCTAATGCTTTTCTGAATAATCCCCTATTCTCGCGTGACGTCACTCAATACGCGTATCGCGAAGAATTTTTGTAGTTTGTCGTTTCTTTTTTTTTCCTTCAATTTTGTAAATTTTATCGGGGAACCCCCCTAACACTTCTTCTTTTGGTACAGTTAAAAAATGATTTTTTTGTCTCGAAATATCGAGCTCGCACGACCCTTCGACGGACGATTCAAATTTGACAGAAAGGCTCGTATCACGATATGATCTTCCCTGAGGAGTTTGGAAATTAATTTCTTTTTTGTATGATGGCTATTTGTGTGTTGTTTCCTTCCTTTGCATTACTTTTGACTTATTTTTTTTTTTTTTAATCTGTGTAATACGTCGCTGTTCGTAATACATATATTACTAGCCTTTTAGGTTCGATCGATCGATCGATTATTACCATTGATACCGGAAACCCCACCCCCCCCAACCAACCAACCAAAACTCATTCCTTCCTCCTTAGAGTTACATATTTTTTTTTCTCTCTATTGTCACGACTCGATGACTATGATATGATGTTGAGATATAAAATAAATTGTGTAAATATAATAATATTGGGATTCTCCCTGTACCTTTTCACTGGTTTAATCGTCCCTTTTTTAGTCTAAGTATATTATAACTGCGATTTCAGGATTGTTTATAATTATTTAATTTTTAGATCATAGTCATTCTTTTCTTTTTCCATAGTCCTCGCCTATGCACGTACAGTGATCTTAGGTGGTTATCGACAAGGCAATTAATCGGTCACCTTAAGGGTGACAAAGGCAGTGGAGAACTTCGTACCAGTATGGTATCGAAGAATTCTTATAAAAGTTACGATCATCTTATAACTAAGATACGTAATAAAAAATGGTAAAAAAATGAAGTGTAAAGGCATAAAATTTGCGAACGAACGAACTATTGCGAACTATTGCGAATATTGCGAACAGCAGTCGGAAGTCAAGTAAGTAAATTAAAAGGTAATGTACACAATCGGCAATCAGTTGTTCTTGTATGGAAGGTTGTCCAATGGATACGGTGGAATCAATGGCTGCTTCACATCAGCATCAGAATTTGATTCTTGTTTCTGATCCACCGGATGAGACTCCCTGCTGCAATCCTCGTACGAAGGTGGTGCTGAAATGATTGATATGTTGGATGCATATTGATATGCATTGATATGTGACGTATGCATTCTTATTATTATTATCGCATATATAACACATATCTATGCATGAGGAAGGCGAACGTTCAGCAGTTAAAAATGGGACTCACGGAGTTCTGGTGGAACAACAAAACCAATTGGTTGAGTGCTGGGCCCTGGCACTGGGACCACAAATGGCATTCCGGTCACTGGCTTTCCTGCTCCTGGTTTATAATTTTCGAATTCAAGCTTATAGTTTTGAGGCATCGGTTGACAATTTATTGGCATCGGTCGATCAACTGGTCCCGGTGGGTATGGCGCAATTGGCACTTTTGGTTCTGGTGGGCATGGCGCAAATGGCACTTCCTGTTCCGGCGGGTATGTCGCAATTGGCACTTCCGGTTCCGGTGGGTATGGCGCGTTTGGTATTTCCGGTTCCGGCGGGCATGGCGCGATTGGCACTTCCGGTCCCGGCGGGCATGGCGCGATTGGCACTTCCGGTCCCGGTGGGTATGGCGCGATTGGCACTTCCGGTCCCGGTGGGCATGGCGCGATTGGTTCTGTGGCTTCAACTGGTACCGATGCTGTTGACCATTTGGACTGAGCAGAGATCAATGGGATCGTTCCAATGAATATTGGATAGTTATTAGATACGTTGTAGTGGCTGTACGAAAAAAAAAGAATTGGACGATCAACTGTTGACTTATCGTGAAAAATTATTCGGCTAAATTATTTTCTTTTTACAATGTAACGACTCCTCACTTACCAACCGGAAATGACGTATTTTACATTGATGTCGTAGTCAATGTCGATCAGTTTGCAGCAGGGGAAGTAAGATACTGGTACCGATCGTACCAAGATACTCGCGTCATATTCACCACTTTGACCAAATGGTCCATACAGCGTCTTATTCCCCAGAATGTTTTTCTCTATTTTTTTTTGGCTCCCGCTTGGTACTTTAAACGTTATCGTCTGCACGTATACATATATATGGGTATTTTGATTGAAAAAAATGGCGTTCATCATGAATTATATTAAAAACTGTATTTAGCAAAGTTACCATTCACCTGTATAAAATTCAATTTGATTTCATCAATTTCCACCTCCGATTTGTTATCGAAGCACACTTTGGCTTCGATATTTTGTCCAGCAACGTATCCCCTCACTGGCAACGTTAGTAGCATGTCTATTTCTCCCACTGAGCAGCAAAAGATGTTGGAGAAGGGGATAGTGCGCTCGTCGTGTATTTCTCTCTGTTTCAAATTTTCCGCCAAACGTTCAAAAATATTAAACAACTCTCACTAAAACTTACCCTTGCCTCGGGCACATTGTTCAAATCCAAATTCGATACCACGGTAAATCTTTTGGTTACTGTGGGATCAATGCTCAATGGGAGATCCATGGCTGCTTTCAAAGTGTATATCACGCTTCCGTACTTATGCTCGAAACTGACAGGAATTGTTTCCGGCAGTTGAAAACTGAACGGATAGGACTGCTCGCCAGCAGGCAACTTCATGTAGGAACCTTAAAAAAAAAATTAATAAGACGCCACTCATATCTTAAGGCGGAGTATCTGGAAATCGGGCAAAGGCCAGCTGAGGATTTTCATGCAGTCGGGAAAGTTCAAAATATTAATATAAATTTTATAACGTCAATTCTCACGTGGACCAGACGGTACTCCGTCGATGCACATGATTTATCTCAGTGTCTTCTTATCGATCCAATAATCGTCACGACTCACCGTCTGCACAGCCAATCAAATATTCCGTCAAATCTATGTAGCGCTCAGACCCACTGACAATTTTGCTGGATGCCTTACTTCCGTTCCGACGCCATTGAACATGGCATTTACCTTTTATCTTTATCTTTAGACCTAAATTTCGAGGGTAATGTAATTATTATATCACGTACGTATATATATATATTTTTTTTGTGGCGTGATTTTTCGACTCACAGTCACATGGCGACTCCTGCTATCGATTCAGATAACGTTCAAGCTTTCTGGGTCCCTTCGAGTCGGCAACCTCATCAGAAGCTACGCTCTCGGACTGATTCGTACAGTTACGTGAATGATCTTGGAAAGATTTTTTACTGCTGGTTGGAGATCGAGGTGCTCGAATCTGCCATGGGGAGGTAGTCTCGACGTACCGAGTTACCCGGCAGAGGAGAGGACCCGAGGGAGACGTCTCTACGTTACCGGCAGAGGTCCGGCTCAGGTACCGGCGCCCCGCTGGAGATGGGCATAGGGCGGATATAGAGTTTTGGTTAGGTTAAGTGCAGGGGAGGAATGGAGGAAGCCCCTGACCCAGGTTCAGGATTTGGAGCTCAGCTGTAGCTCGGGGTCCTGGGGAAGCGGCTGTGGAGGATCTCCAAGAGTTACGTACCGATTCGCTAAGACATCATCTCGATTTGGTTTAAAGGGACGAATCGAGGGAAAGGATAAGAGTTATCGGCTATAAGGATCTCGACCAATCGGAATTGTTAGTTCTCGAATCTGACTGTTGTCAATGTCAGTCTGTCTTGGGACACCGATCGGTGTGCCTCGCGCTCCCGGGCTGTTTGTTTATCATTTTCCTACCTGTGTTTTCTGTTCGGTATAGAAAGTTCTCGCGTTGCTCTCGCTATATGAAAATCTATGGGATTTTCTGCGTCTGTTTCGGAGGTGCAGTGTTGTGCTATAGTGCAGTGCCCACCTGAGGTGTCACCTGGATGCAGTTCTCGGCCTCCACGGATCAGCTGACCCAGCTCCGGTGAGTTCTCCCAATTTTTCAATTAGTGGAGGGATTTCGATTTTACAGCTCCGGTTCGTTCTGGTACGTTCTCGAACAATTGCTCTCTGTTTTTGGTACATTACGCTTACTCCGATTATCTCTACTTCGACCTAGCAGCCTGAGCGACCGTGCGTTTCCGTAACCGTTCGCTCCCGTTCTTGCATCCGGTTGCATTTGCCGATTTTACGCGAAACCGATGATCAGCACAAGAACTGGCTGGCATGCGGATTCATGGGCCAAGAGGAGACGTAGGTTAATTCTCGATTTTACGTTATAGGTGTCGAGTTGAGAAAATGCAGTACAATTTATATATACAGGGTGTCCCATCTTAAAGTACGCATTAAGTTTTCAGTCCAGCTTGATGGTTCGATTCAAAAATGTATCCTACAAAAGTTGCATGAATCAGACAGGGACACATGAATAAATTATTTTATCTGGTTCAGCATCATAAGTGATGATAAACCAGGTTTTTAAAATGGAATCGTACATTTTTGTTTTTACTAAAAAAATCTTTGGTAAAAAATGTACAACTTACACATGAAACGTTTTTTGATAAACTTAACAGTTAATGAGATAATCAGCTGACTGGTGATTCAATTATTTAGTTACTGTACAAGGAATTTGATACAACTATCCAAGGACAGACCAGGATATCATCGACAATGTTAAATAGAAACTGCGCCTATAAGACCATGTGTTCCAAAAGCACACAAGTGATGCCTATTGCAGTGGCAACGTATAATAAAATAGCAAAGACAGTTAATATCTTCTTAGCAAAGCATCTAAGATTATACTTTTACGGATACTGGAGAGTAACCCTGGTTCTTTATTTACATCTTATCTATACACCGGAAGGAAGTTACAGAGTACATTTTTAATTGAAAAAAGGACGTTCCACTTTAACATATATGTAAGTTTAGGATCAGATAATCAAAAACGGCTAGGAGTTTCGAATGAAGTCAATGCTAATTATTTTGCCTAAAAAATAATGTACATATACCTAAAAAGAAAAGTGTGTGTCGCGCAGTCGAGCGTCACTTATTTCAAATTTCCCACGCGACCTAACCCCGCCATTGTCAAGTCTACCGTTTGGATCTTATCGGAAAAGAACATTGGGCAGCTTTACAGCGAATATCGAGGCGCGCGACTTCAGGAACAGGGATAAGGGATGAGAGTCCTCTCCTCTTAAAATAAGTAACGTTTGTCTCTATACTCGTGAAATAAACACAGTCGATAATGCAGAAACGCACGCAGCACGTGGCGTGGCGCTTTTTTTTCATGAGGTCGTTCAAATAAGCGCCGCCAGCTGGCAAGTTGGGCAACTTGTAGATGTAGCCACTTTTTATAGCGGAAGTCAAAGTAGGTTCAGATATTCCGCTTGAATCCCAATTTATATTGGTTGGTTTTAATGGCATGCGTTACGTAAGTGAAGAGCTTCGATCCGTATTGATTTGCATAATAAAAAAATATTCATAAGGAGATTCCGATCAGGGATATATTGGATCGTTACATGAGATTTCAAATTACTTAATAATGAAAATTAAATATAAAATATGCAGCACTGTCATTACTAATTTGATTATACTCATTTCAAGTTTATTTTCTTAATTGCACTTCATCTAGCATAATGTCAAAAATTGGATATATTCCATCCGTTTAAATCAAAATACGATGGTCGCGGCCCAACTACAATGGGTACTTATTTTACTGTACTCTATTAATGAAAACTATGAGCCGCCTGGCACTCCCATTGTCCAATTTCTCTAGAATGCTTAATTTATTTACCTCTGGCCGGTTTAGGGTTTTCTAAACACGTCAACACTTGTCCATTGATTATTTCGCCTGGTTCGTAGATGCAACTTTTCTTATCGAGCTGGATATCAAATTTATCAATACTCATTGTTGCTATGTGATCTTGATTTCTTTCGTGTTCAGTATTTGGCAGAAATAATCACAGCGCAGATACCGGTGACGTCTGCTACCGTGCCGGTTTCTTGTGTGAAACTAACACGACGTGCTGAATGTTAGCGCCACTGCGGCTTTATGCTGAACTAAGGAGCAGCTCCTTTTTAGTATCAGCAGAGAAAGATCATTTTTCAGCGCTCGCGTCCGTAATCGGGCGAACATCGTGCAGAGTCGGGTAAATGTGTAAAGCCATTGATTCCCGCTCCTGTGCTGCAATGACGCTAGGTTTGTTCGTTTTCTATCTAGTGCACCGAAATAGCAGTTATTGCAGCGCAGTAGAGAAGTCTTTTGTCATTGCAACGCGGCAGCAGCAGCGCCGGAGAGGAGCAATGTAGGAGAAGGAGAGTGTAAGAGGGGAGAATAAGAAGGCCCGCTACGACCGCTCGCGCAGAAAAATTGTTAACATAACTCGAGCGAAACTCTCGCTTGTTTTTTGTCTCTGAAAACAAGCGAGGTTCGCTCAAGATACATAAATAACTATTTATAAGATGATGATTTTTACATAAATTTTTTCTCGGCACGAATTTCTCGAGACGGTGAAACGGTGAATTTTGATTTACACTGATAATTGATATTTATTACTCAGACTGACGGTACCAGTGGCTTGGAATCTTTGTTACTACACTTAGCGCTATTTAATTGTAAAGAAATTTAACTTTATATACATACGTGAAACAACGTATGCTTACAGATACATAATGTTTCAAGTACATTCATACCGAGATGACGTAAAAATGCGGCTGCCGAAATGTCTAAAAAACGAGTGGAATGTCAAGTAATTTAATTAAATTTAATTTATGTTATCCGTAATTAGTCGCTCTTGCGTGAATTCTTGTGTACTGGATCTTGCGGAACGGATGACTGTATCACATTAGGACCAGAATTTGCCCACATGCTGCTTATCGGTCTCATGATTATCGATGAAAGGTAGATAAGTACTGTGTAAATCCAAAAACGGTCACGATGCTTTTCTCACGGCATCACAGGTCCCTCTCGATCCTCTTGGCAGTCCCACGAGAATCGCCGGTGTCTGTCGATAAAACAGAAATCTTCATGCCTCGTATGGTATTATCGACGTACGGTAAATAAGCGAGAGGCAGCACCAGTCTGTGTCAATCTGTCTGATCGATACTGTCGTATCTACCGGGAGATGGTCCCAATTTTGTGAAAGCGCATCCAGGCGCTCGCATTCGCGTAAATCCATTTCTACTGCGCAGCTTCCGCCGCCTCCTGCGCAGTAACACGTCAGAAGCTTCTGACAATATCAAATCTATAAGTACCTACATAATTATCAACCCTATCTAAATTTATTTCTATGCACATCAAACTCATACACGTAACCAGAATGAATTTTTCCCAACAAACACTTGCACGAATATCTCTCAACGGCGGTTAGAAAAATAAGTAAAGCACAAGATCAAGAAACAAAATTTTTATTTCGTCAATATATATATTTTTACCTGTTTCACATTTTTTCTTTATCACTTTACACCGCCATCAAATTCACAGATACGTCTTGATATATGTTCAAATAAACAATGGCGAACTCTATTTCATTATTCCAAGTAGAGTTTCAGTAGTCCATATATTGATTTCGGTATACATTATTTATTATGTTCCACGTGATTCAATTCGACCAATGTCAATATATGCATGATGGATAGATCTAAATACGTACTGTATACCATAAAGGATACTCTACCTGTTGGACGTAACACGCTGTTGACATTAACGCAAGCGCAAGGAACCTTCTGCGTCTGGCGAGGTCCTGGCAGTTACTACTGACTACAGAGGGGGGTCCTTATCAACCGATTATACAAATAAGTCTGTATACACAAGACCCGTTTCTCCTAAACTAATATTTATTATAATTCTATATACACCCATACAGTATACCATTATCACAAAGAGTGACTAGATTACTGAAAAGTATGGAACGCTGAAATTTTATAAAATCGATAAAGATACCATGGCGAACGCATCCCGCGAGTCTACAGTTACCCATCCGCAATCCGTGTTATCGCGATTCCCGTTATCCGAATAAGGTTAAGATAAAAATGACGATATTCAAGAGAACATGAAAAATTGTATCCGATCAATGGCCACGGATTACGCGTTATCGTAATTTTAATTTCCGTATCCCCCTATGGGATTTGCCTTTTATATAAGGACATTATTTTCCACCCTTTCACTAAGGGCGAGGACGACCCCTTTGTACCCCAAGCAATTAAGGTGCGCGAGCAGCTGCGTACAGGTGGCGACTCTGTGCTGCTATTATTTTCATTATTTTATGCCTTTCGTATACGTTACGACCTAACCCCCTACTGCCGGGGAAAGAATCCTTAGAGTATGCGTGGCTTCGGAAGACCGGCGAAACGCGCCGTTCGCCTGGCAGCCCCGGGACCAATCGGAGGACTCGCCGAGTACCAGGGTGGTTTACACCCTCAGTAACGCGCCGACCGCCGTCAGAGTCAGAAGTCAGTGAATTTTCGTTGTCGCGTTTTAATGTAAATTGAAGGAAAGAACAACAAAAAAAATATATATATATTTTTATCAAACGAATAAAAAATTTTTCACAATTCGAAGCGAGCGTGAAAAAATTTTTAGTGCCATCGACAATTACTCGACGGGTGACCCATCTGTTGATTATTTTTTTTCAATGACTAAAAGATCAACAGGTTAACGCGGTGAAAACTCGCCCTGTTGTCTCAAACGTTTCTCTCTCGCATGTATTTTGTAACATAGCAGTGAGAGGTATGAGAATTAAAAAAAAAATTAAATTAATTACGTAAAGTACAAGCGTCTATTTATTTGCTTGTTAATTAACGGAATCTGAATTTCGACGAAGCCGAGTGCGTCGCGACGCCTTTTACCCGGGTCGAACATTGGCTGGTCTTCTGTTTGTTTATTATTCTATAATTGTTCGTTCGGGAGTTCAATCAATTATCGAAGGGCGCTTATCGGTTTACTTAACCTCTATAGGTATAGGGCTTACGCGGATGAGAAATTGTATTTATTTAATGACAAAGTCAACGGCCAAGTCGTACTAAACGTTTTCGCGTGGAGTGTCGCGCGGTGGATATTAAAATTCACTTGGGGACTCCGATTAATTCCGTAATGTAAACTGGACCGATTAACATTGCTAATCCTTTAAAAGGGACCGTAACGTTGAGAATTTGGATAGGAGTGACAATGGGTGACGGTAGCTTAATAAAGATGCCTTTTATTTATGACACCGACTGACTGCACGAGATCATCCTTGGGTGGGACATGAGGTGGGTGGCGGGCAGTGGGGGAGGGGGAGGAATAATGAGGATAATAAAGAAATTTTGAAATAATAAAATTGATCAAATTCAAATTTTACATGGCGTGACGTAACGTCGTGGAAGATAAGAAGTGACAATAGAAGGGAAAAAGTGAATTTTCAAAAATGGCTGTAAACAGTCCAGGACCTTATACCAAGTCACCGAAGAGTCCCAGACAGCTGCCCCAGCTTCCAATATCAAATCAAAGAAGTCCCACCCAATTCAACAAGTCCCCGAGTACCCCGAGAGTCTTCGAATTTCCATCCGAGTACTATCCCGAGACGCCAAATACTAATTTTGACTTCGAAGATTTCGGGAGGGTCGACCGAAGTCCAAGTTACTTGGGTACGTCTGGCCCGAAGAGTCCCAAGAGCCCGAACGATTATAACTCGCCGGGCCAGAAGAAGGATTCGGTTTTTCAATTTTGCAAACCCCACAAGACTTTTGGCAAGACTCTGAGCTACCCGCCCAAGAGTCCCATTTCGCCATGCGTGACCAGCAGGTCCCCGAGCTCTTTGAGCTTCGGTCAAAAAAGTCCGAAACACTTTGACCGCAGACGCAACTCCTGCTTCAATTTCGGACTGAAAAGTCCCATGTCGCCTACCATTGTCACCTCGAGCAGTGGACGCAGCCCGACCGGTCCCAAGTATCCGGAAGTCGACAAGAAGAAGGCCCAAGACACCGGGTCCAAGTATCACAACAATGGACCGCCGAAAAGTTGCCGGGTCGATATGGACGATAACGAGAGTCCCAAGGTCACGAAGATTGGCGGAGCCTTCAACAGGAGCCAAGGATGCTTGAACGATAAGGTCAAACCGGAAAGGACCAAAGCTACCAGAAATATATCTCGACGGTCCACGAGCGACCTCACGGACTTGGGGGATGCTGAGACTGAGATTACGATACTTTCCAGTCCGCGTAGAAGAGGCTCCATGAAGGGAGGACTGGGTGAGACTTTTTTTTTTACAGAAATTCTAACCTAACGTCAACATTTTGATATCGATTACCAACCTCCTGTAACTTGGCACGGGGCACCAGCCGTAACGTTATATTCACATTTTATATTCAGCGTGCGCCTGTATGTTGTTATCTGATAATCCACGGATATGTTGATCGATAAAATTTTTATATCACCGCAAATCATTGATTATTGATAATCTTCGAAATTTTATTTTTATATTTTCAATGATATTTAAGTTTTAGTAAATTTTATTAATTAGGGGATTTTCTTCTTTGTCAGCTATCTTGTGTCGTGTATTTTTGTTTGGTTCGTGCTTACATTGTTTTGGCGGGACAATGGACGTCATGCTGGAATCTTGTATTGTTTAGCGAAACCTCCAATTTTCATGTCGGAGCAGTCTGGTCTTTTCATTAAATATGGCGATTAAATGACTCATTGTTTCGCGTATCGGACGTCAACGCCAGAAGGTTTATACCTGTAATCGTTCGAAAGGCATTATCGGGACCCTAGTTATTTGCTTGTAAAATTGAAATTTCAATGTCAGCGTTTTATACCTAATTCGCAATTTTTTTTTTTAAATATATAATTTCGTAAGTTTATCACGCGACAACCCCAGCGTCGTGACATGCTCGATTCTTTATCGAACGCCATATTTCGTATTTGCTTATTTCAAGATTTTGAGAATGATAGAAAAAAAAAACAGTTATTTTATTGAAATTAAAAATTTTTTATTCCATTCGTTAATTTGCAGCCTACCTAGCCTCCAGACGTGGATCCAGGGACAGCCAGGTATCAAACGTCTCGAATTTAAGTAATGAGGATGTGGGCCCTCTGAACTTCAATGCTCATCCTCGTGGACGTCAGCGAAGGACTTCCAATTTTCTCGAGCTACCCGGTAAGTTCCATTTGTCTTGTACGTAGAAAAATCGGTATCGCAATCAATGTATAATGCGATAATCGATATTAATCGGTATAAGAGATTTTTTGTGGGACGGTGGTGGGGGGGATATGATTTCCACCAATTTTACGTAATTTCGTCGATCATCCCTTTTCTAATCTAAACTAGATATAAGTAATTCATAAATCGTCTCGAGTACAGTTATACCGTATACCATCCCCAGGGAAATAGTAGCTTTTGGAAATACGTGAGCAGATAACGTTTTTGGACCATCGCACGTGTAAGAGAAGACGAATGAGAGCCGATGGCAGGAAAAAGACGAAAGAATAATCATGATGTATAAGAAGAGTTTATTTTTCAACTTTATACCGTGTGTATAATATATTTATCGAAAGGTTAATTTTATTCTAAGGGCGGGGTAACTCTTGCGCGAAAGGGGAACATTGAGCCTCGACGAATGCAAGATGTTTCGTGAAATAATCCATCGACCTCTGTCGAGCGGGTATCTTAATTCCGGCATTTTCTCGCTACCTCCCCTCGACCTCCGATAACCGAGGATCCTTTCATCCTCCCCGAGTAGAGACAAATTCAAATTCAAAGTTCCGTCCTTGTTCTCGAAGGGAATTAACGTTGGAATTGAGAAAATCCCAGAAACACTTCAACCCCTAAAATCGATTCGAACGTCTCCCGTCAGGCGGAAGATTCAAATAGCGTCATGGGGGTTTTCAAGCTTAAAAGTCACAAGCGTGACGTAATAAACGTTTCGGTAACTCGTCAAGTAGAGAGAAAGAGATTTTTTTTTTCAATTTTTTTTTTTTGCAAAATTAAAAATATTCCATGTGGGATATCAAAAATCATCCCCTGTCGGTCGTACCTCGCCCGCAGTTAGATTAGCTATATTTACTGATTTGTTTCAAAAAAAATTCATGACTCCAATTTTCCCTTTTTCTGAAGAGGCATCCTCACCCTTCACCCCCTGCGACCCCCCATCCACCCCACGCTAAATAGAATCTCTCGTTAAGAAACTCTTTTCGTCCCCTGCCACTTCTTAGTTTTCCTTCGCATTCGACCTGCCGGGGTTCTGGCGCAATTTTTTTCACACACACTTTTTTTCTTCTTTTTTTTTCTTCTGTCCATTACAAAATCCTCGACCACTCCTTTTCCACGGAAGATTGATGAACCGGACTAATTTCCAATTCCAACGAGAATCGGGCCTATCGGTCTTTTTCTATGGTACATTTACGTACATATAGTCCGCCATTAACGTACCGTTTCGTAATCCTTCAGCCTCCATCCTCCAGGTCAATAGTTGACCCGAGCGACGTTACATTATTTATTTTCACGATCGAGTCACGTTTTGCGTAAAATATTTTTCCTCCCTTACTAAACATCCAACCCGGTAGTCAAAGCGCCGGTGAATAATCGACAAGGGTGTATATCTGGTCGTGAATCGGTAAAACGGTACGTCCGTCTCTCTTTAACGCACCCGATCGCCAATAAGTATGTCTCTCTCGCACTCGCGGTCGGGCATAGAAAATTCGATAATTGAAAAAAGTTTTTGTTTTTCCGCTGTTACCTCGCGAACATTTCGATCAACGATCGACCGATACTGATAAGCGTATATATACGCTCTCGAATAATTTGTAAAGTTTGAAAAACCCAACTGTCAGATTTTGTCAATAACATTTTTGACAGCTCTCGCACGTGACAGCTGTCAAAGTTGACATATACCAAAGAACATATATAATGATACTTTCTTAACCTAACATAACCTAACCTACTACGTACTTGAATTAAAAAAAGAAAAAATTGTCAGGCTGAAAACCATGGGATTTACCACAGATGTACCAGCGACTATACTCTTTGAAATTCTGAAAAGCGTCGCGGTCTATCGTATGCCATAATAGCAGGAAAGCCATTAGACAGTACCCCGCTAGCTATAGATATACGGCATATAAGTATGCAATTGTGCTTTACGGGGTACAGACTGTGCGCGTTGCGGACGGAGAGACAAAGAATAGAGAGGAAAAAAATAAAAGAAAAAAAAGCCCAATTCGAACTACCAAAGTTATTCGTCTGTATGATTCGTACAGTGGCAGTGCCTCTGGTGGCAGAGAATAGAACTAGTAAAAGAACAACGCTTGAAAATGAACAATTTGACGATCCACGTCCAAGGCTGCAGCACACGTTGATCGTGTACGCACCTAATGACCCTGAAGTTAGTAGCACGTTCGATCCTTATGCCAAAAACCATATTCAATCGGTACGTCTGAGCCGAGTAATCGAGTATGCACAGAGGAGTTGAAGAATGCTCGTTTGAAATTCATCCCTTTTTTTTTTACATTTTCTCGACTCACCACCCCCTGTCTATCTACCCTTTCTACCACAAATTCACCCTTAATGCACCGGTAGCAGCCATCGGACGCCCAGTACTCACGATGAATACCAATTGGAAGGATTTGAAGCTATTTGCTTTTCCATACCGTGTATACATATATACCTAGCCATAGACACGTATAGTATATCCATGGAGAATTTCACAAATATATTTCCAGGTAGAAGATGATATACGACGCTGAGATTTTATTTGGTCGTTGCCATGGTTACGTCGTGTCTTCCGTTACTTGGCGTATAATAATAATAACAACGGTAATAATAATCTTGACATACCGAATCAGTCAATTAAGGTATTACTACGGTAAACTCAAAACCGCGTAATCGAGCTGAAATTTGTTTTACGTCCAACTTGTATAGCAGTACATCTCTCTCTATAAATTTTTAACACGATTCACCAATCCATTACCGAGTATTTCCGAGTTAAAGTCAGGACTCGTAACACGTGTTCCCTATACCTGACCGATAAAACGCGCATGGTTTTTTTTTATTGTGTTTGACTCGTCCGCGTAATCCCGATGAAAAGCTAGTATGTGGCAAAGGAAAAATTAGAAATTTTTTAGATTTTCAGTAAGAACTTTTTACTCAGGATTTATTGACAGACATGAAAGAAGTCGATATTTATTACGAAATCTCTCGTACGACGGCTGACAAGAGGGCGTCGGTGTATATACGTATATACTACTAAATCCACTGTGAGACCGTGCTCGATGCATATACCTTTTCGGTCCGCAGTAATACCTTAAATATTTATTTATAACCCGGCAAATGTCATTCTCGCAAAACGTCTAATCGAACGGAGCACACAGAGGGAGACTCTGTCGAAAAGATATTTCGTATCTCAGACAGACGTACGTTACACGCGTACGTCATAGGGGATGAAATCATTGATGAATTTTCACGAAAGAAAAATTTATCTGCGAATCGAGGAAACACGTGGATCCCAGAACCCGAATATACGAATGTTAATCCTTTTCCCTGAAACGGATGATGCCCGACGTCACTGGACTCCTTTGCCAGCTTCCTTGGTCCAGGAGGATTTGCTGCTCGAAGCTTCTCCTATGCGTAAGCTTTGAGATTTATTAGACTATGAATATGTCCCTGGGTTTACGTAAGATCCCATCGGTATACGTACCGGAAGTTCTGTATTTATCTGATCGAAGGTTTTAGAAAGGGGACAGCTTGCTTACGTCATGGATTCCAGTTGTCCCTTGCTGGGAAAAATTTTTTATTATATTTTTTCTTTTTTTTTTTTATACAAATTTCTGGTCCACCAGTCTCGCTGATTTTGGAGCAGACCGTGGCGGTGGTCGTATGAGCGATAGGGACTACGGGGTGATAAGGGTGGGACCGGGGTTGGAGGTCAGGGGTAGCTGATGGGTCATCACTATTCGCTCAAGGGAAGCTGATAATTAATTTTCATAATTTTTTTTTTTATTTATCAACTCAAAATTCACTTGCTCCTTGGATAGATCTTCCGTTGGATGCTGCGTTCTATTATTTGCTCTGATCTTATCACCTGGTCCCGCCTTTGAGATCCTCTCGGACGTCGCGGGCTGCTCGTTCCCCAAATCTCGTGAATCCTGAGATTGACTTTAAGCCTCGTTCCCAAGGGCCGTCCCGGCCCTTTTACCTTGGCACGTGTCACGAATTTCACGAAACTGCTCGTTCGTGCTTTTTTGGTCCGAAAGTTGGCAGGACTGCGATTAACCGCCGAGTCTTTCACATCGCTGAACGTATTTCAACGCCCGTTAATTATCCTGGGATTTATTATACGCGAGCGGTACCTTAACGTTGATGCTTCGGGGGTCTAACCCGTGGACGACTTTTACTGGGGATAACTACTGTCGAGCTGCTTTGCGTGACGCAGGATGGTTTTTTTTTCTTCTTCTTTTTCTTCACCACTCTTGGTATTTTGGGGTGGTAGGAAAGTTTTTTTTTTTTTTTTTTTTTTTTTTTTTTTTTTTTTTTTTTTTTTTTTTTTTTTTTTTTCTGGTAGACGGATATCGTCTACCATTTTTGGGAACACTGTGTATACTTTGGAAACACGCTGATCATACATTTCTTTAGCGATTATTGGGGTTGATGGGAATGTTGGGTGTTTCTTTTTTCTTTTTTCTTAATAAATGTCCTTTTTTCGGGGGGATAATTTTTTATTATTTAAGATTTTACGAGAAACTCGGAGAAGCTTGAGTTAGAGTTTGTCTCAGGTGGTACGTTGATAAAAAATTTGATGTTTTAGGTAAAAAGCTCAAAGGGCTTATATACTAGGATATAAAACTCTATCTTCCCTTTTTTATGTGTATATATATATATATATATATATTTTTGTCTCTCTTTCCTTATTCCAAGGTCTTATCTAGATGTGCCATAGGGGAAAAATAACCCTTGGGTATCAATTCGCGTGTTTATGCCGCGATCCGCTGTAATCTACGATCTCTCCTTGTCTTTGGACTTAAGCGTGTCCAGGTTGACGTTAGGGGGTTTTGAAGCACTCGTAGATTGAAATCAGACGAAAACATTTTTTAAATATTTTTTTGTACAACCTTTTGGTACCATTTTTTATTTATTGCTGTTATCGCGAAAATAGGATCAGATTTACCGGTATGGTTGCATAGTAAAATCTTATTGCTCGGGATACGTTAAAGGTAGATTTGAATTTCCCGCGGAATCACGACCAGCATGGTAAATCAGTCGTTTCCAATGTTCGCTGTAAAATTGAATACCGGAAAGAAATAAAATTCTCATTTAAGAGGAAAGCCGTTATTATTATATCAAGAAGAAAAAAAATTAAAAACAATTGGGCATACCTATCCAATTTATATGACTGGTCGATGTGCGAGGGAAATGTGAAATCGGAAAAAAAAAAGATGACAAAAATGTTTCCCTCTGGAAATAATTGTTTTCTTTTTCCCAAATGTACCAGCACGCTCGAATTTAATTGGCTGCAAACTACGGCACCGTTGATTGTTATCGAATTAAAAGTAGAGAATTGCTCTGTAGTCGGGTCGGGATTCATCTCTTGAAATTGCGACTAGAATTTTTATCAGGGTATGAAAGTTTCTCGTATAGGATATATATACCGGGTGATTCAAAACATACGCATAACCTGAATTTAACTCGCTCATACCATTCCTACGGAAAAACTCACAAAGGAACATCATACTGCAATTTTTTTTTTGTTTTCAGAAACACCCGTTTTACAATTGAATTTGCATTTATTCAATTTACTTACTTTTTTGATTTTCAGTACCGGATCACATCAGGGCAAGAGTTCACAGTTTACCTGAAAAGGCCTATAACCCACGAGCCGGTGACGATCTGTACAGATTGCGGGAATTCAGCATCACACACAAGGGGGTTGTGAATCGCGGTGACTCCATAATATCCAGACGAAGCAGAAGCAATACGTCAGTGAACAGCAGCAGGTAAGTTTTTTCTTTTTGGAATAAAATATATATATATATATATATATATAAATGAAAAAATGATATCAGGTGCAGGAGGGGTTGTACAAATTTTTGTATCATTACCTCAGGCGCTTTTTCTAAAAAAAAAGCCCTGGTCACGTACCTACTCTGCTGGCAGCTCCGGACGTAAGGCCCAGAAATAAGACGAATCTTATTGGCACTGATAGGGGTTGCATATTTTCCAATTCGAAAGTCCTTTCGCCAAGGGGACGTAGGATCGTCGGGTTTCGGTACGCGATGCATTGTTTATGTTGACCCTTGGGAAAAAGAAAGAAAATGTTCGGCAAATAGCCGAGGGTGGATCCGCACGGTAAGCCGTGAGTGAAATATCATCCCCAATTTTAAGGGATGATGGGAGGGTACTTCCCGGCTTCGCTCGATAATAACTTAATCATTTTGTCATCAGTCTCGGGAAGAACTGGCCGCCAGAACGAGGCGCAACGAATCGCTACTTTTTAGATATTTTATTAGGGAGGCTGCGTCGCGGGACGGACTTGATAATTGTCTGGCTAGCAGAGGATGAAGTAATTACGACGATCCCGGTTCTACGACCTCCTCGAGTGGTCGTTGTGACGGTACGAGCGGCTAATGATTTGCGGTAACGCGGTTAGTTAATTTTAATGCCGTTATCCTTAATTGAAGGGTGGTTTAAACCACCCCTCTTCGAGTTTAGATTGATACAGCGGGTATGGTGGCGTCGAATGGAGTGGAAATAGGGGTTGTAAGATACAAGGGGAGACGAAACGGATAGAGTAGTGAGGGTTTTACAGGGGGTTGGAGGGAGCGAGGGGGAGGGGGG
>NW_014334024.1:15773-36220 GCF_000341935.2 Cephus cinctus | reverse complement strand
AGGGAGCGAGGGGGAGGGGGGGGGTGGAGGCGAAAAGAAGCTTTCGAAAATCTAATCAGGGTTAAAGCAAGTTCAGGAATAATTCGCAACGTGTGGATGGAGCTTAAATCTTTTTTTTTTTTTTTTTTTTTTAAATCGAACGCAAATATGACTTTTGCTTTCAATTTGGATTTTCCGTGTGTAAAGTTGGCTGTGAAATTTTGTGGAGGTGGGAGGGGTGAAACAAGGATGTAGGATGGGGAAAGAAAGAGGGATCGAGATATAGGGGTAGATTTAAATTTTTTTTTTTTTTTTTTTTTCAAATTAAACGCAGTGAGGCATTTTGACCGATTTTTTTTGACACGCAGATTCGGTATCTGGTATGCGCGTGTGTAGCCACCCTTGGTGTTTTTTCTTCAGCCTGATAAATTTTAGGGGTTGACATTGTGGCGTGTCACCCGTGAAAAAAAAAAAAAAATTTGCCTCTGTACTCGCAACCAGTTTAATTAACTTCCGTTCTATTCGCTATCGCTTTAACTTTCGCCGTCCCCTCGACCAAGTGAGGTTGCGTAGTGGCTAGTGCAGGTATCAATTTCTTTTTCCACCCCTTTTGGTTCGTTTTTTTCTTTTTTATTTTTTTTTTCCTTTCAATTCTGCGCCACTCTTCAAAAGACACCACTTACGCTTGGTCGGATCCTTTCGGCAGGTTCTACCCTCGTTACTGCGCATTCGGCGAATTTCTTCGATGACCGATCGAATTTTCATCCCTCTTCTTGACGGGGGGGCGGTCGGAGGCTCGCAGAGAGAGATCCAAGTGGACTATATCTTCTAGGGTCTCTCGAGTCCTGACAGATGGGAGAAGAGGCGCCTTTTCTTCAGGACTTCAGTGACAATCATCCCTTAGTTGAGCATTTGGAAATCGAGATCAGTGGCGTAGGTACGACGGGGGCTTGGCTTCGTACCGTGGGGTTAAGCCTTTAGTCGGATATTGAGAACTACTGATTTCACGGAGTGAATTTAGCATTCGGAATCCTAGAGAATATTAGGAATTTTTTCAAGGGTTGTAAAATATTCAAATGGCAGGGCGACGCTGTTTCAGGGGGGTGATGGGGGGGGTGGCGTTGACGTGGACTACTCGTTACGAAAAAAAAAAAAAAAAACGGAGGGTACCGTCAGGATCGATGTGCAGAAAGAAAATTTTTTGAAAAAAAAAAGAAAAGAAATAAGATTTCATCCCCTATAGAACCTCTGTACTTGAATTCCTTTTTTTTTTCCTCATATCTGCACCCCTTCGACCTTCCTCCTACTTCAGTCTTTTGTATTTCATTCTTTACCCTTTAGACCTATTCACCTTTTTCACGTTTCCTTCCTTATTGCTCTCTCTCTCTCTCTCTCTCTCTCTCTCTCTCTCTCTCTCTCTCTCTCTCTCTCTCTCTCTCTCTCTTTCAATTAAATTTTCAAAAAATTTTTCTCTTTTTTTTCCACTGTTTCTTCACCTGTCATTCAATCACCCCTTATTTTTTTTTTCTTGCCTTTAAATTTTTTTATGTCTACTCTCAGAGGGGTTTTCCACCATCTGCTCGCACCCCCCATAGTCTGTCCCATGAATATGCTTTCCTTTTCCGTCTCGACGCTCTTCGTTCCAATGGTCGTCGCGACGTCTTCGGTCCCAGCGAGGGGTAGAAATTGAGGGTTACGTAGGGACTAATGTATAGATAGAATGTTTTACGTGGGTTCCTAACCAAAAGACGTAACAAACGACGGGGTGGTGCGAGACGTTGGAGCGTATCGAACCGGATCACGATCACAAGTATACTGTATCGCGTCTCCCTAACCATTAAGGGATGAAAAAGTAAATGTCACGAAAGATACTGGAAAATCACGAAAAAGAGCTTCGTTCGCCGTCGCACAAATCATACGCAATCTTCGTCTATACGTAAAATACAATTTATTTTATTTTATTTCATTTTACCAATACGGTGTCAAATTTTTAAAAGAAAATTCATTTAACTTTCCATATCACATTTCCCACGGTCTTCTACGTCCTCGTTCCTACTCGCAAGAAATTGCCATCTGGAAGACGCAAAGTACGTTAATTTTTTTTTCGTTTTCAACCGTAACTCCACGAATCGATGTAAAAATAATCCGATACCCGAAATTGTTACTTTGCATTTTAATTAAAAATTATATCTGCACGTATCGTTCCTATTTTGCGTTACTCCTGATTGTACTGTAGGTTAGGTTAGATTTCAAAAAACGGAATTTCACTGTCATCACTTGTAAAATATAATTTATAATATTCACCCACTTTCGGGTGTAAAAGTAGTTCTTGGACACCCTGTATATACATATATAACTAGGTAGCTACGATGAAAAAGATAAAGTACAGGGTAAAACCCTGTCGCTAGTACTATACAGAAAGTAACCGTAGAAGTCGTTGCGATTCGAAATTGTATTTTAAGCGTGGCTGGCAACCCTGGACGAATTTTCAATGGACAATACGCAGTGCATTGCGCGCATGATCGTTCGGGGTCAAGGTCACGAGATTATAAGCCAAAAGAGAAGAATGACCTTTCTGAAGGAAAAATTGATAAGGAATCTGAATAAACGCAGACGATTGTAAATTCTTGGTAGATATCGTGAAATTACCTAAGCGATACCCAGCTGTCACCCTGTCTTGATAAAAGTACAGGAATGCTGTGTTTTTGGGGAACGATAAGAAATTGAACCCCTCCTCGGGATTCAATTAAAAAAAAAAGTTTCCTTTCCATCCCCCCTCCCAGCCCATTCCTTCTTACCTTACATTTCCTGTAGTTAAGGGTTGAAGTAAAATACGAAGATCACCGTCGTACTTCAACCCCCTAATCGGTTCGCTACCCTTCAGCATTATATCCTTATACGACGTATATCCTTGACTGTATATATATAGAGTAGATATATATATATATATCTACTCGAATGGAAGTTCCGTATAACCGGAAAGAACGTGCAGGAAACTCTAATGCGATTAGAGACTGGATTCTCTTCTTATCGCGAAGCTACTTTATTTTTCTTGGACGGCTGTATTGTTCGCGTCGTCTCAAGTCAACGTTACGTGCGATTAAAATGGATTTACTTGGAAGTTAAAAAGAAAGTCTATATCGTGTTGATTTAGATTTTTTTTTCTCTTCGTGGATTCTTGTCGTCAGTTATCAGCCGGTAAGGTAGGATTTTTCGAGCTGTGAAAAATTACAAAATTTTTTTTCCCCTCTCGCGCTCGTTTTCACCCTCTGTACTCGAAAACATATTTTTTGGTTGAATTTTCAAAAAAAAAAAAAAAAAGATGGAAAATGGTCGTTACCCACTTTTTCAATTTTTGTCCAGCCGCTCTCTTCACTCGTGTATGCCACTCTATCGATTGGTGCAGCCTAACCTGACTCTCTATGGTATCAAGAGTTTGTTGTACTTATATTATACTGCGTTCGAGGGTGAAGATGCTCGATGGGGGGTTCGACATGGGCTGGCGGAGAGATGCTCAGGTTTTTCAATTTGGCAAAAAGCAGGTACGAAACAAGCCCCTTCGAAGTGGTGGATATGCCTCGTTTGCAGGTCCTTGAGGGTTTTCCTTTACTGGGGGGTAGTTTTTTTTTTATGGATCCTATATACGTGGGTATGTGTATATATATATATATATAAGTAATTTTATCTTAAAGCTAATATACTTCCTCTAGCAGCCATGACACTCGTGACGTCATTCATTTTAATTTACACAATTCCAATAAGCACCAACCACCCTAATCTTACCGTTCAAGGATCCTCCTTGATGTTTCACGTGCAAAATGCTGATGTAATTTTCGTCTAATGACTTTTTCGAGGACTACGCCAATGTTTGCACCCCTACAAAAGGACTCCAGTGTCCTGTCAATGTATACAGGGGTGGGTTGAGTTCCGATCGTACGTCGAAATCTTTAAGCAGTTTGCATCGATCAGATATTTTCATGTAATTTGACTTTTAGGGAAAAATATTTTTTTTTCACCTTTTTTCGGGCCTTTTTCACCCCCCTCGTCGGTACGCGAGAGGGTGAGAAAAATTTTTTTAAATCACACCCATAAAGTCGTCCTGGTAATAATTTTTTTTTTCTTGGCTTTTTTTTAAACTTATTTTATGTTTATCACAAGTCAGCTGGACGATCCTGTATGATTTTCGTGCAAAAATCAAACTTAGGCTGAGGCTGACTTAAAAAGTTTCGAGCCTAGGGGTGGTTTTAGGTGAGTTTTTAGGTCTTCTCGACAAGGGGGACGAAGGGTGCTCAGGGACCGGGGTTGACGTTCAATATTCGAAACGGCACTTTCTCGCCCTTCGCTTGAATTTCCAACGTCTACGCTGGGTCTCCCTTGTCTCTTACTCGGGTTTTATATTTACCTGCAATAAATTGATCTTTCATCCCCCTGCATCCCTTTCCTCGCGTAAACTGCCAAAGTTTCACTCGTGTGTGTACAATTTTCCTCATACTCATCTTCGTCTTATTTACCGAAGGACTTTAGTCCTTTTTTTATATATTTTTTTTTCTTACCCTCAACTCTCCTTCGGATCACATTTCGGTAAATTAAGTTCCGGTACCAATATCGATATGCCGTCCCTTACATAATCCCCTTGCCGTAGATATACTGTTCAGGAAATTATTTCGTGTTCATTGTGATCGGTGAAAAATAATTGGGATGATACGTGATATTTTTTGGAAATTTTTTTTTTTTTTTTTTTTCTTTTCTTACGTATTTCTTAGATATCTATCCGCACACCTCGGATGATATTCTCGAGATTTTGTTGTTGTTGTAATTTTTGGTTTTCTTTATATCGTCTAGCTTAATTTTCAGGGATTTACTGCTATTGTAGTATTACTGATTTACATGTATAACGATGGAAGTGTCTGTCTATGGAGACTCAGTGCTGGAGTCGCATATTGTTAAGGGTTGGGTAAGGGATGAATTATTATAGCGTAAAGTTGATAAGGGTATATAAGAAACCCCCGATGTCTCCGCTAAAACCTAACCGGCACCCTAATGAAATCACAGCATAAAATACTGTCGAAATTCTCGATGATAACCATAAACCAGCCTTATTGATACGTCTGAGCCTTACGTACCTTCCTCACTGCGGGATACGAATTTACCGAAGATATTGCCCACACGGTTATTTGCTTTCATTTCTGCTTTTATTTTTTCTCCTTTGCCGCACAATTTTCACGTGTACAGGATATATACATTGGGGGGGATGATTTCGTAGTAAATTTACTTAGGGATCCAACCAAGACATATATCATCTCCGCGAATGAAGTTCCGAGGAAACGATTCACGAGTATCACAATAACTTTTATTAAACAGCATTATCGCCGTCTGTCGGATCGGATTGATAAAATAAAAATAAAAAAAGATACATGGGCTTGACTTTTTCATTGTCAAAAAAAGAAAGTATAAATGTGACCGGTGAGAATTTACTTTGAGGGGAGGGGAGGGGGGGATTGGAGGGGGGGCGTCTCAATTTATCATTGACCCTCATGGAACTTTTTTCTCCCTGGCCAATTTTTATTCACCGATGCCGAATGATCTTCGTCGATGTATCCACGGTGCATTTACGATCGCTCGGATGCTGCGCCGGTGTCAATTTATTTTGTTGAAAATTTCACGTGGATAAAAGAAAAAAAAGGAAATTTATCGCAAGGCAATATCGATGATTCACATAGAAAAAAAAAATAATAATTTATCAGGAACGTGCGATGACTGTTACAAAAAAAAAAAATTTGAGTCCCCTTGTCAATTCATCTTTAGCGTCATTCATTCGGTAATCTCGATCGACTCCTCGACCTCCAACGATCTCTGTGATCTGACCGACGATGACGTCACAGATCTGATCGAAGACGACGACTCCGTCACTGATTTCGATTGCACGCTCTGCACGGACTTGGACGTCTTCACTGATTGGGACTTCACGGCCGACGAGATATTCGTCGACTGCTGCACGAGGCTGGATGCGGAATCGTTGACTGAAAATTTGAAAAAAAATTTTTTACTTTGACGTAACCAAAAGGGGGTCGGGGGGGGGGTGAGGAATAGAAAAAATGAAATCTACCAAAAATCGAACCTCGCACGAATCTATATCTCGTGGCAATATTTATCTGTTAAGCAAAGAGATCACTCTGCCACCTGGTCCAGCTGTAAAAATACTGACACGAATACAAATTGGCGCACCCCCCTCCCAGCCTCTTCCCTCAATCATCTAACCGTAAATAACGAAGAATGATCGACCAGATGCGGAACCGTCGTGTTTACTTAGATGAGAAAAATGACTGCTTAATGTATAAGGGAATAGGGTGGGTCGGTTGTGACCCAGGGTACCAGTTAAAATAATTTTTTTTTTTCACCATGAGAAATAATCCTCGAATATACTGAGGTATTGAAAAAAAGTTTTTTGGAATTAAAAAAAAGTCTGAAAATTATTGTGGGTATTTGGAAAATAAATAGTAAAATTTGTACCTTTTGCAACCTCCATGGCTTTTATCTTCTTGTTTTTTTCTCCCTTTACTTTTACGATGAACTTCGAATTTTCGAATTTGATGTACGACGATGTGAGCCGATCGGATGCGCGCGCGAAAATGGCGAAGAACAATCGGGCCTTCGGCTTATTCTAAACTGAGACAGCCAGGAGGAGTAGGGATGCTGTAAGGATTCCACGAGAAGATGAGAGTGGTGGTGATGCTGTTGGATGACGATGATTATTGCCGGTTGGCTTATATGCGAGTTTCGAGTCAGGAATGTTAGGTTAGGTTTGTTCCCAGGAGCCAACGGATATTCGGGGAATTTTAGATGATATATATATGTATATACATACGTATATGCAAGTTAACATATGAGTAAGTTTGGCTCTATACACGCGTATGGATTTTGCCTGTGCCAGTCAATGCTCTCCTTGGCTTTTCTTAGATACTTTGCCATACCAACGTACCTCTGTCCCTGATCGCTCAAAAACGGTGTGCAAGCACCTTTACGAGCTAATGGAATGGCCGCTCTTGAACAGTGTGAACCACGAGAGACCTTCTTACGCGATGATTCTACGACGTAGAATTTACGCTCGTCCTCCTTGTTTCGGTACACGAGCCGTCGTCGTCTGGCCTCCGCAATTCTTGGGACGATTTGGCAAGCTTGTATTTTTCGATTTTTCTTACTATATTTTGGCATGACGGCCCATAGACGGAAATAGTCCGTTTTTGGAATCGCGCAATGCTACGAATCGCAAATTAGAGAGTCGGTAATTATTTGAAATATTCATAGGTTTTTTATGAGCGTCACGTAATTTTGTGTCATTTCAGTTCTTTATTTTTTCCGTGAAAAATGATTTTTGAGGCGATACGGTATGAATTTTTGGACAATAACGTGGGAGACGATAATTTTTTTCATTATTTAACTCCCATTAGCTTCAATGCTTAATCGACCAGTGAAAATGGACACGCGGTATGTTGACAGTAAAGGGTGGCGAAAAGTTAAGGATTTTTGTAAAACGCCGTAAATCTCAAATTTTACGACGTCGTGAAGCGCTTAGAGCCTGTGAAAGGTTGCAGTAGATACCGGCTAAATGCGTTTAAACGAGAACGGAGTGGCTGGAATTAAAGAAAAAAAAAATTCGAAATTTTTTTATAAAAATTTTTCCACGTACCTCACTCTAAGTTATCGAGGACAAGAACCAAAAGTCTCTATTGTCTGGGTGGCCCAATCGCGTCGGCCCGGTTCGTCCGTTTAAACACGAAATTGAAGAGTCGAAAATTTTTGGCAAAAATTCAAAATGAATATAAATAAAAGTATATAACCGGTCATACATATATGTATCAACGACTCACTGACAGCCGACGACCATTTGTTTGTCTGTCCTTGCTCCTCTTTCTTTTTCGTTCCTCAATTTTTTCTCTTCCTTCCACCATCTCAGAGATTCGTCCTATTAATTTTTCAAGGTTTCAGCTAAACTCTTGGATCATTCTTCACGCGCGTCAAAGAACGACCCGAATACGTTTGGCCTGAATACGGACGAATAAAAAGGCGAGACTCGCCAGCCCTGACTTTTACCCATATTTATATACGTCACCATAACTATAGAGCAGCCAACGAACAGTGATCTACTATACCATCATCTAATTGGACTATAGTGCCTTTGTACAGTCAACGGCAACAGTTTCGATAGTTTCCAATAATTTTACTTATCGATCGGCATACCGTACGTATCAAAGCCACCAGATGAACTTTCGACGAACATGGTGTAGATGTATGCGCCACGAGTTTGAACTTTCGCTACGTTCACGGAGGCGTCGTGCGATATTCTCTCTAATAGACTATAGATATACCAGCTCGAGTACTCTCGTTAACGAAAGCTCCATTGCCAGTGTTAGTGGTTTAGGAAATTTAAATAGATACCCCATCAGGCTTTAGAATGTTGGTAGTACGTATAGTGTGTATATATATATATAGACATAGTACAGAATTAAATTGAAAATTCTCGGTAGAGATTTCACGTTTGGTCCATATCAAACGTACCAGCGATACTCTATGAAAATCTCTCATAGCCGGATGCTGTGACGTATCGATGCATAAAATATCATTAACGATGACATCCAGCGTGGTCGGCGTTGTGTAACGGAGATAAATTGAAACCGATGACGAAGAAATGTAAGATCATCTTTTGCATCCTGGAATCAAAGTGACGTCAAATCGTGTTGGTTCATCTCGTTGAATCATCTTTAAGGATTTTCGCGAATATACAAGGGACAGGCATGACTCAGATCGTGAAAATTTTGCCGGGGCCTTTGAGTCTGATTTTTGTTTAATGGACACGAGCCAAGTCGCCGACGTGTAAACTCGCCATAAATTATTTGCGATTCGTGAGAAAAATTAGGCTTCTTATTGTTTACGGTATAGGGATGATTTTGCGTGAATTTTTTTCTTTCAAAATTTTTTTTACCCTCGATAAAATTACACGTAACGCACGCCGGTACATTTTTTTCTTGATTGGCTACCGTCACGGTATGCCGCTGTGAAAATAATGGACACGTCGAACCGCGGACAAATTTATTTGTCTCCCGTCCAATACGAATTTATCCCGTCACGTTCCCTCTACTGTCAATCGTATACTCCCCCTGTTTCATGGATTTTTCATATGGCCCGTACTTATGAAAATGGACCACAGCATCCATCTCTCTCGCCGTATCCGTACGGAGCCGCTATTGAATTTTCTATACGGATGCTACCGTCTCATTGGAATGTTTTGGTTCTTTCTCTCTCTCTCTCGCAAATCCCAATCTCTCTCTCTCTCTCTCTCTCTCTCTCTCTCTCTCTCTCTCTCTCTCCAACTCACTGACTCCGCATCTCTCTCTCCGACACATGCACCGACTCTCGAAATAGCATCAACCGCTTCAACCGCTATTCTAGCTATGCAACTTGAACGTCACGTCGGGAATCCAAGTATATTTATAGACACTTCTCAAAATTCGATTTTACTCATTTACCATTTTCATTGCTCGCAACACCAAAATCAACCGTCCGTACTCTACTTTTTTTTTTTCACTCTCAAATTTTCAACCCCACTCCCGGACACGTCGCTTCGTCTCTCCACGAAAATCTACACTCGATTCGCCCAGACAGAAATTGCCGACGCCGTGGATATAGCTTTCTGGCGTACACGGAGAAAAGGGAACGGCAATGGTTACCTAGTCTTGTTAACCGTGACTTCCACTTAGCAGAAAAGTATTAGTCAACTAACAGACTAGTCGTTATTATTATTATTCATTATTTTTTCTCCGTTACACTCCCTTGTCCTGTCGACTATAACGAGAGGCTGGACAAAGACAAAAAAATTTTTTTTTTTTCAATTTTGAAAATTTACCTGAAAAACATAATTTTCCAAAAATTTACCGACACGTGCGTTCCGTTACTTACTGCTGTACTAATCTGTGTATTTTGAAGTCAAAGACTTTAAAATAATCGTGATAAATATCTGCTCCCTGTTTTCGTGTAGAGAATGTGCCAAAAGCCTTATCTATAGATGCCAACAATAATATCGTCTGGCATAGAGATAACATGTATGTATAGGTATACATATATAATTATAACCATAACCATATAACATTATATTATCATTGCCAACACAATAAAACAATGCTAGATTTTCCGTATTGTGACTGCCCGTAATAATACGACTATTGTTGAGCACGAGTAACGCCCTCTTATCTATAGCGTGCTCCCAGAGCGAACGTAAGGATAATAGATATTATAATTTAATCAGAGATAATGATCCTTTTCACGTGAAACTTGCTAAGCCTCCCTTGTGGACGGCGATTGTGATAATACAAAAAATCACAATAAAAGGACAAAGGGACGGGAGGATTGAGAAGAATTTCTCGTACAGGAGCGACACGGATATTACGAGAGGAAGTTGGTGGAGATGGACAAATGGGGGTTTGATAAATTTTTTGAAAAAAATTTTTTTTTTAATTTCTGACCAATAAATCTATCCAGCATCTTCCTTGAGGTTCTGTCGAGTATTTTTTTTTCCTTATTCCAAAAATAGAACAAAGCTTTCAAGGTGTCTTTTTTCCCATGCAGACAATTCACCCCTTTACTCATAAATTCATCGAGACCTCCCGGAGGGAGGGGGTGGGAAATTTGTATTTTGAAAAAAAAAGAGGAACCTCACGGAAAATACAGGCGAGATTTAACGCGTGCTTTTGTATACCTATGTGAGTATGCATATCTATATGTGACTGGAATTGAGTTGGCGAGTATGTGACGTCATTATGAAAATGGACGGATGCTAATTGGACGTTTTTTAATGACGTAATTTTATTTGAATAATTACCCCGTTAGTAATTTTGGTCTTTAAAGATCGACCCTTGGCCAGTTTCGTCGCGAGGGCGGAGGATTTTTGATTTCCTGTAATCGTTATCAATAATCGTAATTGCACTCTTGTCGCAGGTCCTGCGTTATTTTTCACCTTGATTCACACGGGCGATAACGAGATTGGAATTTATAGCCGCGCTAGGCCAATTTACAGTCTGATGACAAATTAGCACGTGAACCGTAGCGCGAAGCTTAGTAGGAGCTGACTGCGAAATGGCGAAGGCTGTCAGGGGGGCGACAGGGGTGGATTTTGTTGGAGCCCTTTGCACTGGGAGAGTTTAGTCGTAGCGAAGTGGACATGCCGGATGTACATATTGGCCCAACCCCATCCGGTCGAAACTGGGTCAAACGTCAGTGGAATGAATTCGCGTCGGTTGACAATTTAATTGGCCAAAGACGAGAACCCCTTATTTCTATATAATATGATTACGCTTAATAGAGCTGCAGACCGTAATTCGTAAACTTGTTAAACGGGCTGTACGTACACGGGGAAAAGCGTGTACAGTAAGAACCGACAATAATTAACGGTGAATCCTTGCGACCCCACGGGCCTTCGGTTTAACGATATGTCGCTGGGGTTGAACAATGCCAGTAGTCGAATTTTTCGTCAGGACTGTACCTCGATCTCTGCTTCTCCTTCTGTTTTTGCGAATTTCGGATTTGGTATACGACGAAGTTTTAATTGAGACAAGTCTTGCGTTAAGGAGACGAAAATTTTTTTTCTACATTAAAATTCCTACCGGTGAAACTTACTTTTTATAAATTTTTTTGGTAGCGGGTAATCGGACTTTTTTTTACAACTCGCTGGTTTGTCCTGAATTTTTTTAATCTTACTGAATAATTCGACTCAACGGAGGACGCTGTGTAATTGACCGACTTTGAAATTTTCTGTCCTGTTTTACCTACCGATCAGTCAGATTCCACGCGTGGGTAACGTATGGTGTATATCTACCGTCTGTCTGCGTTGGTTCGTACGGTACTGCGGGGTATGTGGAGCTTTCGATTTTCCATGGCAGAGCTTTGATTAGAGAAAGGTAGATAAATGACGAGGGTTCGAATTTCGATTGGTGGGATTAATTTAAAAAAGAATCGGGTGGGGGGATTGAAATTTCAAACTCGTAAAATCGGCCAGGTTTCGATTTTTTTTTCTTGTTATTTATCTTTTTTTCTATTTCATTCGATCCACCTTTTTATCTTTCTTTTCATTGTCCTACGTCATTTGTCCAATGAAATTGCGCTTTCAACACGACCACGTGACTTTAACACAGGCAGTTCCCCTTGGAAAGACAATAAAGGCTCATTCGACTATAGTCCCGGCGACGGTTCTCCGATTCTCTATAGGACTTTTTTCCGCACGTGGAGGAAGAATAAAAAAAAAACACGAAACTAGAAACTCGAGCTTAGGGAGCTGTTACGACTCCTTTTTTTTCTTCTTTCACGTAATCCCATGTAAATCGTGCAAGGAAATAACAAACAAGGGTGTGGAGGCTCCTTTATATTCATAGGCTAATTCGCGGATTCCCTTTCACTCGTGCCTCTGCTCTATGTAGAACTTCGTCATTTCCGTTTAAATTGGCCGGAAGGTAGTCGAAGAATTATTAAGGAAAAAAAGAGTGGCTGTCGGATACGTCACGATCTTAGCATCCGTTTTGATTCATATTCGATGTACGGTAAGGGGAGAGCCAACCTGACATTTATCGATGAAAAATCCACTTTAGCCCATTTTACGTAAAAATAATAATGAGCATAAAAAAATTCAAATTTCATCTAATCTCAATCCGTATATTTTTTAAATTATACACTCGCGATTAAACGACTTAATCGAATTAAGCTCGTTTCATTGGCCTTTCCTATAGGGAACATTAAACCCGTCACGGCCCTAGATATTCTATGCATAGTCATAGAGTTTGACAATTATTATGCAAAGCAGGGTAATATTACATAGTAATTGGTATGGCTTACAATTAAGCGTATCTTGTCAACTCCATTATTTGGTTTACAAGTTTAAGGGTTGAATATCGAACAATCAAATTTTGGATAATAAAAAAAAATTTATTAAAGTTTTTTACTTTGTATCTTATTTTATACGTAATTTTAGATCCGTATAACATACGCAATCAGGGGTGGGATAGTGAACTTTTTTTTTGTGCTTTCGTGTTTTTTATCGACAACACACGGTAACCAAGGGGCGAACAGAATCCCTTGATATCAAAGAGAGTTTAGGTTTATACTGTTTATAGAGATAATATCGATAAACGAGAATCCCAGGTGAGATTTGCCAAAGTTTATAAAGCCTGGTGATTTTGGGCCAGGTACGTATATACACGTCTAAAGTGCCCTGGGCATGGCTGAGTATGCTCTAATGTAACGATGAACTGTCAGTTGGATTAATGGGAATGTTTTTACTTGTCGGTATCACGTGGGAGGTTTTCATTATTATTATTTTTTTTTTTTCATGAAATCGTCTTGACGACTTTAATGGTCACGTCAGCTCGACAGGTGCTGAGAGATCTCATTGCTGTATAAAAAAAAATGTATTTTTAGAATTTGAATATACGAGAACAATTTTTTTGTTAACCAACAAAAACGTACATCGTTCACGTATGGAGTGTATCTGTAGAGGTGAAATTTGCATATTGTGATTTTTCAAAATTTTTTTTTTTTACTTTTTTAACCATCATCGTTTGAATCATCCAGCATCGACGGGTAATATATTATACAGTCGGTACTACGACTCCATCAATATTAATGACCGTTGTACTAACGACTGCCATTCATTTCTAAATATATGCAACACGTGTGTTACCGGATTTAATTTCTCTCCCCACGCGTTCAATCCATACCCGTACAACGATACAGCATCCGATTCTGTTTGAATAAATGAAAAAAAAAATTTCTTCTCGAAACAGTGAAAAATAATAATCGTACCGTACTTTTCAGAAATAGCAATGTATCCGGCGAGAGATCACCCTTCGAAGGTTCCTGCTGTAGCGGCCAGGGTGGCGCAGCTGAAAGTCTCGAGAGCGACGTAGAGGATATACCGAAGTACAGGGTGATCCTGCTGGGTGATTCGGGGGTGGGTAAGACCGCCCTGGTCTCGCAATTTATGACCAGCGAGTACATGAACACCTACGACGCCAGCTTGGGTAAGTAAAACGAGTTTGATATAATTCTTCAGGGGGAAAAAAGCTCAAATTCTCTAAAAAAATATCGAAAAAAAAAAAAATCGGCAGACTCAACTACCAGTCAAACTTTATACAGAAATTACTTTTGAGCCAGTCCTGATAATTACCCAGCTGTAATTTCCGCACGCGAGGATCTCGTCGTTAGTAACGTGGGAATCGCGAAAGCTCGCAAGCTCCCAACCCAGGTCCACTCGACCTGGCAGCTCTTTCAGGAAAGCTCTCGTACCCGCCCATACCCATCCGAAGAGCTTGCGTTTCTTGTTTTCTGTAATCACCCGGCACCCGAGCTTGCAAGGTTGGCATCAGGGGGGGGGGGTGCTTTTTTTTACAAAAAGCTCCCGACTTCGGTCAGGCATGGTAGTTAGAGGGAAAACGCAGGAAAAGTCCTTTTTTTATAATCATCCTCAAACCAACTCGAGTCTTCTCTAAGGATTTTTTCCGCGCTCGTAAAAGCTCCGACTGAACGAAGCTTTTACACTGACCGGCGAAACCGGCCGTAATTGCCGCCGGTGTCTTTGGCGACCTTACGTGGCAATTAATTGCTATTTCGGATCCTAGTCGCAAGTTTTCAATCCCGTTGTCGCGTATTTTCGTGCAGTCTAGACGAAACCTCGGGTAGACGAATGCACGTTGCTCAATGACATATTTTACATACCGGGTGATCAACTCGAAATTATCCATTCGCCTATTAAACGGCATTACAAGTGACAAAAGCTCGAATACCGAATGACGAAAAAAATTAAACGATCAAATTCTTATAATTTATTACTCCCCTAAGCTGCTTATCGTACATATACATGGTGTCTCGCGTGAAACAGTATGGCGGATATCGTCAACCAGAAATATTAACGTCAAAATAATTCCTAGTCGAGAAACCAAAGGTCTATTCCTCACGAGGGCCTAATATATCGAATAATAATAATAATTCGTACCACTGCCATGGCTTCCAACACACACATCGATCATCGACATTGATCACGATCGATCGTCGTTGCGCAATTCCACCGGAACCGGGAATTCCGGCACGATAGATCATAGAGCTGACACTCGCGCGGCAGCATAGGCGAATAGTAGTAGTATTGTACATACAACCAGTGCTAATAGCAACGCCATGCACTGCGGGAGAGCGAGAGAGACAGGACGATACAATTTACCTATAGTCGCTTTGGATAATGCTTTGACGTAGGATCGTCATTAAATTGAATTAACCGAGATCCATATTAATATACACATATATGACAAAAGCAATGTGTATATATATACACACCATATATATTGTACTATACTGTACACAAATAATCCACGTCCGTACTATTTTCCTGTACCCTATATATATATATATATATATATATATATATATATATATATATACACAGATTTTCTCTCTCGCTCATTTTTGATCTACGAGATCCATATTGCACGCAGCATGCGATAATGGAAATTTCGTGTTAACCTGTCAGCGGTCGAGTCGTCTCTGGGACATTATCCCATGGAAACTGTACGGGTATTTTATATGTATACATATGTATATGTATACCTATCAGGAGTAAACAGAGCAGCAAGCTTTTATCCGAAGCAACCCCCTCATAATTATTTCACGTCCCTGTACCTCGCTGTCTTGCCCCCTCTTTCTCCTGAATTATATGCAGAAAAATTATTTGTTTTTTTTTTGTAATTAAAAATACTTCTTTTTCTTCTCATTTCGTACCTTTATTCCTTCCATGTACTGTTCGAGCTCGAAATCGCTCCTTCTTCGCTTACTTCTTTGTAAGTATTTACATAAGTGCTTTTGTACCTATTGCTCTCTCGTCTCTCCGTTTCCCGCTCCCTCTGTCGCTTTATTCGTCGGTACGTTTGCCGCTCAGAGGGAATACAACGTAATTCTACTCCTGCCAAAGCATAAATATAACGACGTGCTTGCTCGACCGAGGTTCCCTTTCCGACGAAATCCTACAGGAGCCAAGATGAAACGATCGATAATACCCACCACCTTTGCTACCTCCCTCCTCGCCTCCCCCTTTTCTTACGTACCATCTGTGTCTGACTCCTTGAGCTCCTGCGGACTGGATGTTCTTGGATTTGCTATTTATTTTTGCTCGAGAGTGACAGAGGAGAGGTATGTCACGTGTGTGTATATATATATATATATGGATATCGCACGTTATAAATATATCCAATTTGGATGAGGAAATTCTACCTGCTAGGTACGAGGGGATCAAACGAATTAATTGGACCGGCCTTTTGTTATCTGATAAGGGCAAAGGGCCTGGGACTGACGATTATTAAATTCGTATGATTTTTTTTTTTCATGGGTCCATAAGGTATTTACGTGTTGATTGAAACGTGAAATTTTGGAGGAAAAACAAAAATTTTTTTCTCGCTGATATTCCACATTGATTTTTTCCTTGCAGATGACGAATTCGGCGAGAAAACCGTGTCAATTTTGCTAGACGGCGAGGAGTCGGAATTGACGTTTATCGATCACCCGCATATCGAGATGAGTGTGAGTATCTTTGTGTTGATGTTAAATGAAAAGAAACAAAAAAATAACGTGAAAACCTATCACTCGTCTGATCGCGCGCTGTGGAAAATTCAATGTCAAACGAAAAGTTTTTCAAAGTTACGGTCACGTAACGTACGTGGATGGGACGGGTAGCCATCTTTGTTATTAGGGGTCTCGAAAAACTTTTACGTTTTTCTGTACCTATATAGAGGCTCTTAAACCCATTTATGTTAATCGACCGTAATTGTTTGTCGCGATTATCCCAACCGAGGTTTATATTATCCAGAATTCCGTCTGTCCTGCGAAATTTGTTATTATTTTTTTTTTTTCGGTAAACTCGGCAAAGCCAATACCAATTCGCTCTGGATAATTACACGGCGCGCGAGCTTGCGAGCCCGTGAAGCGCGCGAAGGGCTAAGTTCAAATTAAGAGCCGCGACGTGGAACGAGTGAAGCAGACTTCGAGGGGTGGGAAGAGGGGATTAGGGTATTTTGAAAAAAAAAAAAAATTTTTAACGGATAACAAATTTTTGAAAATTTTAATCGACCTCCCATCATTATATTTTATCGTTAATTTTTATCGGTTACTCTTTTTTTTCCACGCTGGCAACACTGCGTCCAATCGATTTAGAGATTATCTTTATTATTTTATTCAATCTTCGATAAAAGCATCTTTGATCCTTTTCTGGTTACGGTCTAACCACCCGGTTTTGTCTCTTTCTCGATAATGCCCTATCCTTGCGTTTCCATGGGACGTTTTTTTTTTTTTTTTTTTTTTTTTTTTTTTTTTTTTTTTCGTTCTTTTCTTCTCCCCGGAAACCTTCCAACTTCCTACGCTCACGAACCGCCGTCGTCGTAGCAAGTTGACAATATTTAGTTCACGTGAATGCATCCGTAGCCACGTGAATAGGGGGTGGCGGAAATTCTTCGTACTTCATCCCTTATCCTTTTAGAATCGATACTTACCACGTTATTTAGTTATCTACAGGGACTGTACCCGATACCTCTTTTTTTCTTACTTTTACATTGCTTAAATACCTATATGTCCAAATCGATCATTCGAACTTCACGCCATTTTGTTTTCATACTTTATCTCCAAAAATACTTTCGGTCTGATCATTCATGCGATAAGGTATAACGTCAATGTCCTCCCCTGTGAGCGCCGGGGCCCCAGGGCCGTATAGACGCTATACGTTTATTATGGGGGGTAGGGGGGGGGGGAAGAATTTTCATTCTTTTCCAAGGTCATTCCAATAATTAATGAGCTTTCGCTAGCTTTTTGGGGGCAACGAATAAAGTAAATGGGATTTTCGTATTGAAAAATAAAAAAGCTCTTATCCCAACCCTCGACTAACCCTTCATCGTTATACCGGGGGTAGATTCGACGTTGGAAAGTTCGAGGGTTGCCTACTGGCTGGGACGCGAGATTAATACGAAATTAATTAGAGTTCTGATCCCGGTCGGGATCGAGTCAAAATCTCGGATGGGAAGTGTAAGGCACAGTTGGAGCTTGCAGGAACGAAGCTTTCAAAGTTTATGATAGGCAGTATAATATACTGCTGTATAATATATCCAAAATTACATACAGGGTCATAAAATATTACACAGTATAGTATAGCAGCTTCGTAGATCATGGTACAGTATACCACGAAGCATAACGTAAATACAATTGAAATTTACAGGAAAGCAGCTTTCAAAATTTCGTAAACAGTATATTGCAAGATTATATGATAAATCTTAATGTAACACGGTATGCCATAAAATCGTCAAAGTAAATATTATATCATAGGAGTATACGATACTATACATACGAGGGTCGAATAATAAAATTTTTCGTTTCAGACAAATTCGAAAAAAAAAAAAGAAATTTCAGCCTCTTACCAAAATAACGTGTCTGCCTTGATCGATGAAAGTTTGTGCCCTTTGCTCTTTTTTCTTCTTTGCTTGAAACAAGAAAATAAAAAAAAAAGACAAAAGCGACACTCTTACTTTCAAGACATTCTCTCGCGTACATCTTTTATTCATGTCATCATTCATTATTTCATCATTTTTTGCCCTTTTTCCAGGACGCCATTTGCCATCGTTAAATTCACTAATCCACTTCTCGGAACTTTTCTTTTTTTTTTTTCTTTTTTTTTTTTTCAACAGATAGAAAATTCCTTGTCCACCTACGAGCCGCACGCCTGCATAGTCGTCTACTCCATAGTGTCCCGGGACAGCTTCCAAGTTGCCGAAGAGATGCTGAATTATCTATGGCGAGAGCACTATACCCAGGAGCGTACAGTGATAGTGGTGGGTAACAAGGCAGACCTGGCGCGAAGCCGTACGATAGACCCTAACGGTAAGGTTCTTGGTTAAGCAGTGAGGGCTCGGAGGTAGGAGCGGGGCTTAAAAAGTTGTTTCTTTTCCATTCTATTTACACGCAGAAGGCAAGCAACTCGCTACCTCGAGGGAGTGCAAGTTCATCGAGACGTCCTCGGGCATTCAGCACAACGTCGACGAACTCCTGGTGGGAGTCCTTAAGCAGATACGTCTTCGGGAGACGCGCGACAAGAAGCTGCGACGTCGCGGGAGCAAGGGCACGATCTTGTCGAAATTGCACGGAAGTAAGACGGCCCTGTCGCTCAATCTGGCGCGGGATATTTTGAACAAGATGTGCTTGAACGACATCAAGAGCAAAAGCTGCGAGAATCTTCACGTTTTGTAATTCTCTTGGAGAGCTTTTTTTGTCACTCTCTCTCTCTCTCTCTTTTTTTTTTCTCTTTTTTTTTGACTTTTTTTTTTCATTCTCATCACAATTCTATTCTCATCTATCTCTATTCTCTCTTTCTTTCGATCTTGCGCGTCCTGCTCTTTTTTTCTCCCTGCTTTTTCGTCACCCGTCACTCTTACTGTGCTTGCGAGCTTTTACGTCCTCGTACACCTTGTATACCTATCCGACGCAGAGCTTATCTTTTCTCTTGGACGTTTTTCTCCATTGTCAATTCTTTCTCTGTTGTCTGCTGCCCTTTTACACAGTCCTGGACATTGGATCTTCCTCGAGGATGAGCTTTTCGATGCGTCCGCGCAGCTTTACGAACTTGGGGCCAAAAACAGACGGACCTGAGCTTGAGAACCCGTGAGCTTTTTTTGTCATCTGCTTTCACGTGGTAACCACTTCTCGGGTGTATCGCTGTAACAGTTTTAATAAGCGCCGGGAGACCGAGCTTGCGTGATTCCTCGTATTCACGGAGAAAAATCGCAGATTTAATAAAGATTTATTGTTAAAGCGACTGCGCGGCAATGAGATAACGTAACTGGCGGAAAATATACGTAAACATATTTTCTTTGAGAAATAAAGTAAATCTATAAGTCTGAATAGGTACATATACATCATCTTAAGGAACGCAATGACGTTTCGTCGTTTCTTTATCTACTTTTTGAACGTATCTACTTTTCGTACCTGCTCTATCACTATATATACTACTGATATATTACTATACTTATTGTAAAACTACTTTTCTTTTTCTCTAAGCAATATATGCACGATATATTATACGTACCGTGAATATATTTAATATACTTGATTTATATTAATATATCTGTAATATTTATGATCCAATAGTATATATATATATACATATATATATATATATATATATATATCACTTGTATGTCCATATGTGTATATATAACTATAGGTCCATTCAAATTGTGGATTCTAGTTGAACTAGATCATCGCGAATGAACGGACCTGTATATATCTACTATTTCGGATATATATTTATCGTGCCACTCGCTAAGGTGCATATCTCGAGGATAATCGTGATAAGGAGCGTAGATTAAATACGTAATGTATATATTTTTTTTTTTTTTTTTTTTTTTTTA
>NW_014334024.1:0-15723 GCF_000341935.2 Cephus cinctus | reverse complement strand
TTTTTTTTTTTTTTTTTTTTTTTTTAACGTAAAGGCACCCCAAAAGGCGTCGGCGCGATTATTCATTGCGCACGTGATGATTTATGCATGCCATATTTCCTCTGCAATGCAGTGATTTGATTATTTCCTAGCTGATGATGATGATGATGATGATTAAAGAGCGAACGAGGATGATAGGTGAATATATATGGGAATGAAGTACGTGTACCGTAGAAAGCTATGATATATACAGTAGACCTCGTAAGGTTTAATCGAAATTAAATGCGACACCCTGTATATTGTCCGATCGATTGTCTATGACCACGAGTCATCGTTATGGTTAATTACTGTATAAGTATATATTGTATGACGTAGGACCATGTATAGGAATTTGTAATATTAACATATATCGACACCCGGTGCCCTATTAGGGGTGGGTTCGGGCCAAGACGGGCTTGGTGGGGGTAATTATAAAATTAGTCGAGGGTGGAAATAATTTTTTTTTAATTCTTCTGACGTTATTATTTTACTTAAGGGTGTCACCCCTGTCCTTACCCCAACTTACCCCCCTGTGTCTGTACAACCCCCCGGCACTTTGTATGCGTGTGGGCGAGATGGAAGAATTTCGAAGGAAACGGATATTTATGATTTTGTAAGGGGGTGGGAGGGGGGAGGGAGGGGTTGAAAATTGTAAGCTTAAATTTTAGGGGGTGTTGGGTGACTTTTTTTTTTCAAGGACGCTGGTTTCGTCCTTAACGACGCTGGTCGTCCTTTCACTTTGTATCGCATATCTTAGCTCGCTGTAATTCTTTATATGAGTGTAAAAATTTTGAAAATTTCTATTCTCCAAATTTTATACAAGGCTCCGGTTGTTCGGTCTTCTGGAGATTTTTGAGGTCTTTTATTTTTTTTTCGAGACTTCGTATACTCTCTTTTATATACGTGAGTATTGTGTATACAGTGAGTGAGGGGATGACGGAACGTGGTTTCCCTGTTCACGTTCTGCACGCTGTTAGATATGCGGACGGTGATTTTAATCAGCGGTATCATCTTCTCACGTGAGGGCAGGAGAGATTAAGTCAGAGAATCTGGCCGACAGGGACGTTATACATAAATAATGGACACACCCTGTATACTTTAAAGTAACGTAGTGATCCCGTAAAAGACACTATACCGACGAGTAGCCGCGGCCTAAATGACGTATTAAAAGAAAGATAAAAAAAAAAGTAACAGTATACGTAACCATAATTAATTACTAGAGACCGTCACTGACATATTTTTAATTTTTCTTTTTTTTTTTTAACTTAGGACATTGATATTTTGCAAAATTTACCCTTTATTACTTTTTGGATATTTTTCCAATTTTTCGTACCTGTTGCATGTGGAAGTTTCTTTATTTACTGGATGTTTCTGTAGAAAAAATAATATTTACTCCGACAATGCGTGAGTAATCCACACGTCATTGTTTAAGATCTTACACGCATGTATGTAGCAATAGTGGTGTATGTATTCGCTTGAAAATCCATATGGGTATTTATTGCCTGTAAAAAAAAAAATTATTTATAACAATTGCATTCTTCGCTGTGGATTGTTTTTTGAGAGAATTACCTCTTTTTTTTTTCTTTAATATCTATTCCATCCAGAGCTTCGTAACGCTTCGATGAAATTTTGTGGAGGTTGAAACTATTTGGAAAAGACATGGGTTTTTCTTTAATTCTCTGTAGCGCGACTGATAATTACGTGGGCGGCAGGAATGTTGTAAACAATTAGAATGAGGTTCGATATTAATTAATGTAATAACCTTCTTGCGTACCTCTCGACGTAAAATTATTGGTAGTGTAAAAATTCTTTACCGTGCAAGCGTGATATATATAATGTAGGCATCACGACTACTGTATGTACATATCCAGCAGACCTAGTCTATTTTTATAAAGGTACGTTCACACGTTACTTGGAATTTCACGACTGGTCAATAATTCGACGTGATTCTGACGTATAACCTCAAAATGTATATTTTTTATCTATCTCTAAACTTGCTGTCATCGGTTTGTCATTTCTCTCTTTACACGACAGTGACGTGTTTGCGACCTGTGAAAAATTTACTTACTTCTGTCAATTTATCGTCCTGATTGCAATTTAATTGCAGTCCGCGAAACATTTTTTGTACTCATCGAAGACTCTTATTCTATGTACTTTGGATAGTGGTCATAACGGAGAAACGGCCACTTTAAGCATCCATGCACACGTACTTGACAATCAAGTCAATTCGTTTTTTATCGCTCACTCTTATAAAAAGATTTTAAAAACTGTAATGGGCTCTTAACGTGTTTATGTGAGAATAAAAAGCAATACTCCGTGTAGACATTAATTGCGTATCTGATTTGGCATTTTCCTCAATTACGTGTAAAAAGTTTGGTAACGTTGTAATTACGTGATTGTCCAGGTAGATTACGGCTTTCAGAGACAAAGTATTGTACGTCTAATAGTCACGAAAGGTTGTATACGTAGATTTAACGTTTGCTCCGTATAATCAGGGCAACGGTTGTAAATTAAATATAGATACACTCGACTGCCATTTTTAATTTTCAGGGATACTCGCCTTTGTCGGTAAGTACGAAACCGTAATATGCGAACAAAGATAAATTAGGGAGATTGCCAACGAGCCGACTTTCATGGCCGAGTTATTCGTAACCACCAAACGAATTCCCGCACTTTTATCACAATGTAGTATTTTCGGATAAACTTGTGTTCCACACCGTATCACATATTTTTCGTAACACTGTGATAAAACTCGGTCGGTAAACTATTTAACAACTGCCATGCGCAGTCGGTAACTGAACGTGCGAATAGATATACTAATACACGCTTTTAAAGGTTCCTGCAAATTTCGCCATTTGGCGCTGTTAACTGGCAGAATTCTAAAAATTTATTCAGGGTAAATAAATTGTACTATCCACTTTCAATAAAGTGCGACGGCTGGAATAAATCGTTTGAATATGTAGATATATATATTATATAATCGTACTACAGTAGACTTATTAAAAGTACATCTCCTCAATGTCACGGCTAGATATAAAATTCTGAGGAGGGATGCATGAAGTAATGATTTTCTTACGCGTACATAGTGGCAGTGTTATACGAAGCCAATGACGGTTGAACGGTTATAAAATGAGGAAAGAGAGAAAAATAAATTACATGATGTAATTATCTTGAAAGGCCACGGTAAAAATAATTATTGTCACTAGGGACACGGATGTACAATACTTATTACCACAAATTACTCTGCATATGATTGTCAATACATACGTTGAATACATATTAATTTCTTACGCTAATCTCTACTTCGTTTATAACAAAAATAATTGCTTAGATCACTTTAAGGCTTTTCCTATTTATAACGTAGCACATCTCTCTAAATTTACTTAGCTCAACTAACGAATGCCTGCTTTCGTTACAAGATATATAATGTTCACGTTGGCCATCAGATAATGCACTATCATCGTTACAAGTATATTTTCTTCTGATAGAGCAGTATTAAAAATTACGCGAACGGTGGACTCTTAAGACGCGAATAATATATAATAATTATTAATTCTGAACTGATTTATCGAATTAAATGGTCTTAGCCCATGCGGCCAGAACAAATGATTCTATCTCGCACTCATTGATACCTCGAACAATTCTGAAGAGTCCATTCTCGCCCCAGCTGTAGCCCCAGGAGTTAGCAGCGAGCTAAAATAATAAAATATGAATTATTGAAGAAAGATAAGGTAAAAAAATCACTAAAATTATACCTTACGATCCTCGTTATTGATAATTTGATTTATCGATCGTTACTCACCCAATATTTAACACGACCACCATTTCTTGATACATCTTCACCCCAACCAATTATTCTTACCGAGTGATAACCAGAGGGATAACGTTCAGCGATTGTAGAATGTCTATAGATACCACTCTTGTAGATAAAGAAATCTTGATAGACCCTCATGGTGGCTGAAAGTGATGGGTTGAAATTTTTAAAAATCTCTTCATGTCAAACATACATTTACTCAAAGAAGCAAAGGAGCGTTCAGCTTTATATTTTTAAATACAAAATCTTACTAACCTTGTACTGGTCCAGATTCCATAATCTCCTGCATGATATCAGTTTCATTTCCAAGACGATAAGCTGGACCAACTTTGTACATCTCTTTTCTGAATGGATTCATGGGAGCCCGACAACCTGCCTGCTGGAGATTACCCTTCTTGCGGATTCTGCACTTGTCGTCTTGTCCGATCCAGGGATAACAATCTTCATCCACCAAACTAAAATTTTATCAAATTAATAATAAAGCCGTGATCTATAAATGTCAATCAAACTGGATTGGGAGATGAATCATCTTTAATAATCACCCGAATTTTCGGGTGAAAAGCCAAGCCCTGTCCAAGTATCCACCCTTGCAACCTTGCTGTCCTCTATTGTTACAGGAGAGAAGATGCTGCGGACTTAATTTCACTTGTTCCGCTCCTTTGCTCATGATAAAATATCTGTCCGATGCCACGTCGACGGTCGAGATTGCCCAGGATGCTGCGCACCACCCTTGATCACGAATCTCAGAAATATCGCCTGGCCATTTTTCCCTGGCATCGAATGCCCTGGGCAGCGTCAGAGGATTGTACATCTTCGCCACAGGATTCATTTTGTAAACCTAAAATTCACGATTAGATAATTCACCAGAATAACTGTGCACAGTGTTAAAAGTTACACTTACGGATTTAGATGGATTAAGGGTACCCAGTCTGAGCTGTACACCCTCGGCCAAAGTTTTACCCCAGAATTGAGAATAATTCTTAGCATCCCAACCAAGGAAAGGTGCCTTATTATTTATATCACCAATTAGATCATTATCGATAAGGCAACGTTTATTCGTCTCGCATCCTCTCTCGAGTAATCCATTAATGCATTTGCTGAAAGATATAAAAAGTGCTTTGAAATTTTTTACCAAAAATATCAACGATATCTTTTTATAGGAAAAAAAAATCAATTTACCATTTATTACAATTATAGTCGTTGTAGCTACAATCTGAAAAAAAGAAGAAACAAAGAAACGATATTCTCTCCATCGATTACACAGAGCCTTAAATGAATTTATTTAATATTAATTTACCTCTTATCTCCTGCGGAGGTTCTATTCCTTTACAGTGACTCCAATAATCAGGGCAACAATCCCCAGTCTCTCTTGTTCTGTTGCAAAAATCATCGCAGTAACAAAACGTAGTGAGTATCGGTGCGCTGCACTCGTCTCGTCTTCCGACGCAGCATCTTCCAGCAGGATATCTTGTTCTGCAATAAGGGCCTGGTGGTAAATCACTGTAATCAGGAACGGCCCGTGACGAAGATGGCAGTGAGATAAGGACCACTGTGAAAATTGCCAAAGCAAATGGCAGATAAGTCGTGCGGCGCATTCTGAAAAAATAAACGAAGAAATAACGATAAGACGGAACTCAAAGTATTTAATACTCAAAGATATTTCCGTCATCCGTAGATAAACCGTAGATAAACAGTATATATATGCCATGATTTTTCAATTCACAGTCACAAGGCGACTCCGGCTACCGATACAGATAACGTTCTCGCTTTCTGGTTCCCTTTGGGTCGCCACCCTGCTCAGAGGCTGCGCTCTCGATTTGATTCGTATAGTTATGTCAAGGCTCTCGTAAGATTTCGTTATTGTTTAGTTGAGGTCGAGGTGCTCGAATCTGCCGTGGAGAGATAGTCTCGACGTACCGAGTTGCCCGGCAGAGGAGAGTACCCGATGGAGACGTCTCCACAGACCGGCAGGAGCCCGGGTGAGATACCGGCGCCCCGCTGGAGATGGGCAAAGGGCTGTAGAGCGGGCGGAGGGAGTTTTGATATGGTTAAGGGCAGGAGAGGAACCTCTTGCCCGAGTTAAGGACGTGGTGCCCAGCTGTCGCCCGATGCCTTGGGGAAGCGTAGAAGTAACGCACCGATTCGCTAAGGAATGCTCTCGATTAGGTTTAAAGGGACGACTCGAGGGAAGAGAAGTTATTGGCTATAAGGAATTCGACCAATCAGATGATCAGAATTATTAGTTCTCGAATTTGGCTATTTTGTCAAAGCAGTCTGTCTCGGGGCACCGACCGAGGTGTCACGAGGGACATCGCGCTCCCGTGCTATTTGTTGATAGTTTTTCTTGCCGTGTTTCGCTACGGTATAGCAAGTTCTCGATTCGTACAGTTGTCGCGTTGTTCTCGCGATATCCAGGCAATTCTATGAATTCCTGTGAGTGTTCCGGAGGTGTATCGTATAGTTCTCGCGTTGTTCTCGCGATATCCAGGCAATTCTATGAATTCCTGTGAGTGTTCCGGAGGTGTAGTGCAGTGCTTTAGTGCAGTGCTCCCCAGAGTGTCCTTTGGATGCAGTTCACGGCCTCCACGGATTAGCTGCCCCAGCTCCGGTGAGTCTCCCAATTTATTAATTGGTGAAGGGATCTCGATAGATAGTTAAGATTCGTTCTGATACGTTCTCGGTTCGTCGCTCTCTGTCTCTCGCACTATTTGCCGGACTCTTACTCCGACCCTCTCTACCTCAAACCTAGCAGCTTGAGCGGCCGTGCATTTCCGTAACCGTCCGCTCCCGTTCGTGTATCCAGTTGCGTTTGCTGATTTTACGCGACCCCAAAGAAAACTTAAAACCTATGGTTGCGTTTCACGATTTTACGCGTCCCCAAAAATCTACAGGATCCGTCAAATTATCGCATTATCTGATAGGTTCCGTCAGAGCTCTCGTTTTGGCGGAGTTGGGCCCGTTCCACCCCAACTCCAGGTCATACCGGCTCGTCAGTTCCCAGTGAAAAAGAATTGGCTGGCGCCGCCTGGCTTGTGGATACATAAGCTAAGGGTGGTCGGCCGAAGGTAACGTAGGTCAATTCTCGAATTTTTCGTTATCGGTGTCGAGTTAAGAGAGAATACGTTAAAATACATATACATAATGGTACTTCTGCCCAACGTATGATTCATGGCAATACCATTGCACACGATCCAAAATTAGCATAGAACATTAACATTCGATCATAACCAACCCTGAAAGTAAAGTGCAGTGTGTACACACCATAAAAATAGAGTCAGTCATAAACGATACTAATTTTGAATCTCTAGAGCTGTATAGATATACATACCAAAAGCGTACTTGTGCATATCCGGTATAGTTTAATAATGGCAACGTCGTATATCCTAACGTAGACAGAGGCATTCAAATTATAGTGTAAAAAAAAAGGAAAAAACGAAAGCGTGTAAATCGTCGTACGTGTGCACTATTATTTCCGGTTTCTGAGAAATCTAGAATAGTACTCATAATAAAAGTGAAAATTAGTCATGGGGAAGTAAAAGAAAGGCTACTGGCGTTAAATCTATTTTTGCGATTGGACAAAGAGTTCGATATTCAAATATGGCGTCGAAACAGCTGTCAAGTTACGCCATACATCGAAAAGCACTTTTCAACTAGTTTCGTCTTTCGTTTTGCTATCATCTGATCATCAGATTCACACGTCATGCCCGAAGATGTAAGAAAAAGAAAATGACAGCAACAGATCGAAAATACACATGCTAGAACCAGCGAAAGAGACCAACTGTTGGCCAACGGCCAGTAGAAATGGCAATGCTCTGATAAGTGGCCTGGTGCATCAATAATAACAGAAGATTCGTAATGACACGACTTTGTGAACGTTTATTTACACTGAAATCGCGCGGCACTGCGCGTGAGGATTTACGTGGAGAATTTCGTATGCACGCGGCAGAAATATCACTACGTCAGTTCGGTAACAGTTGGCAGCCATGGTCGTGCGATTTCGTCAAGCAGTGACCACCTGGTCGAGTCAACTTATCTATTTAGTAACAGAACAAGAGGAACGAAGCCAAAGGTTCGACCATTAAGAAATTGGGATACGAGGTACGATAAATAAAGATTCGAGTTTGACAAATTTCTTATTTCTAGGTTAAATCGCAATGTGTCATTAATTCTTGAATATTTGAAACCGAAGTACGAGGGCATTCGATAGGTATGTTCTCGTTGCCTAGACTTTCTGCACTTTTCAAAAAGTCGAAATTCTTATCGGATGATGTTATTAAGTAACCAATGAGAATCTGCACTTTTTGAAAAGTCTGGCTAACGAGAACTGATCTATCGTGTGCATCTTGACCGAACATACAGAAAATTACTCTTGACATTTACCGGATAACAGATGACGTAAAAAGCACAAATATGTGGGCATTATTTGTTATTAAGAGGATTTAATCGGAATCACAAGTGTATACGAGAGTTAACCATGTGAGACATAGTGCAGACTTTTAAGGTATCAGTTTATAGATGGAGTTTAGGGACTCGTTAGTTCTGCAGATGGTAAACTAAATTTTCTCCTTGTCGTGTCACAATCTAGATGATCGATCCCCATTACAATATTGATGAAATCTACCAGACTGGAACGTCCGTTATTGTTTCCAAGAGGTCGAACAATTCCTTACGCAATGACCAGCCATAACTAGCTACGATTTTTTTTCATTTGAATTCCGCCGACATAGAGACGATTCTCTCAGTCTATAATTTTTCTTATATTTTTTCTTTTCTCTCTCTCTCTCTCTCTCTCTCTCTCTCTCTCTCTCTCTCTCTTTCTCTTTCTCTCTCTGTCTCTTTGTAATAATTCCATTGACGCTGTTCAATTAATGCAAATACGTGGACACACTGTAACTGGGACGGCTACTTAACCTTATATCGTGCCACTGTTCTAAGTCCCATAAAGTCATTTCGTTTCGTTAAAACGACCATTTTGCGTATGACGTGTCAGGCAATAAACGTTAATTTGCGCAGACACGTCGAAAGGGATATTAATAACGTCAAAAAAGACCCAAAAAAGACTATACACTGTCAGTAAGAACCTTTAACGAGAAATTATGATAATTTTTGGTTATCCCGTTTACGATGACACCGCCCATTACTTACTAGTCAATTTCGTGTCAATTGGTATCGATTGTATGTACGTAAGCTAATTAACATCTCACACACGAGACAATTCAGTGACTTAGAATCTTCCTATGTAGAATCTCGTCCAACGAAAAAATTTCGTCATGACTATTGACTCAAAACGATAAAGCCATTTGTCAACAGTGCGTGAGAACAAACTATGCCGACTTTGACGTAGTAATTTGAAAAGTCGTACTACAAACGTACACGGTGTAACAATCGTGAGAAAAACGATAATACCCTTATCATTGTAAATTTGTATTCTAATATAATTCATTATTTAAAATATCAATTAAGAAAAAAATTCAAAATAATTTCTTTTATCAATCATCACCTACGTTCAAAGAAATATCCGTTATCTAACAAGTCATTTATAATCCCAGTTCAATAAACACTATACGCATATCCGATTTTAAATTCACTCGTGTAATTCATAAATGATTTATACAAATTACGTATTGTATCGACAGTTACGATTAAGCTGTATAACGCGAATAAGAAAACGATGCAATTAATCCAATGTAATTAATGCACCGGCTCGTCTTACGTTTATCAACGATAAAACTGTATCGTTGTTCTTGACCTAGTTTTCTTTCATTAACAGTTCATTGACGTGAAACGCATTGCGATTTCACTGCTACAGTTTAAGAGTACGAATTAGCCATCTTGTCTATTAGCGTCAGTGGCGACGCGGAGCGGCGCGTATCGAAACTATAATATTTCGATTGCGTCATACCCCTCATTGTGATTGTCACGACAGGAAGAAGAAAGACGGACGGAATTTAATTATCGAGGATCTTATTTCGTTTTGAATTATCACCGAAACTTCCATGGTATTATACATAATGCAATTATCAAACGTGCACGACGTCATACATATGAATCTGCCAATGAAAACTATGCAGTCTTTCCCATGACGTAGCTGCTCTCTTGGCTTCTGACAGTTTGCCAAGAAGCTTGATTCATCGCGCGGATACGTTTCTGTCTGAGATTCCATGTACTTATAGGTTATCTTGAAGGCTACGTAGAACGTGAGTACAAAAGGGAGTTTAATTTTGAGTGGATTCAGATTGGACGATCTTGTGGGGAAAAAAAATAGTAATAACTACAATGGGCTATCGTGTTTTTTTTTTGTTTCGTGTAGGATGATTAAAGTCGATGAATATAGCGCGTAAGGAAACTGGTAATTAACTGGTAATTAATGTTCTGTCGATGAAAACGTTACGCCATGAATCGGTCGATGATGATCATCATCGAACAATTTCATGGTCGTATTCTGAGATTTCACTAAATCACTGTATACCTTAATTAATCGATACTGGAATCTGTAATTTTTTTTTTTCTTCTTTAAGTGAATGCGGATGGAAGTTTTCCTAAAGTGTATTTTTAATGTCTACGTGCGAGATACTCTTCCTCGCAGATAAGTCAATGACGGACAACTGATTTCTGTCAAGAGATTGACAATGCGAGTCAAGTGGTTTGAGTTATGACGTCGGTACCACAGGAATGCGATAAGGAAGTTCATATTGCAAAGCCAACAAGGATATTATTACGTTAAAGAGACAGAGTTTAACGTTATAATAAATTGACGTAATAAACTTTTCGAAGGGTAACGTATAATTTTTTTCGACAATTTATGGATTAACGTTATTTCATAAAATATAATTTTTCACTATACAAGAATGGACAGAAAACAAGTGCGCAAGGCTTAGCAATCGCAAAATGTGTCTGGTGAGTGAAAGAACAATTAATCGCCAAAGATTTTTATTTCGAATTAATTTATTAGTTTTATCAATAAATGCATTATCAGTGAATGATCAGCATAGGATTTATAACGTTTTGGCGTGCCCTGTGTGAACTTTCGTCGTCTCTTCACTTATTGAGTACAGTTTATTCTTCAACAGGTTAGGTTATCTTCACCGTCCCAACTGCATGTGCTCAACAGGATGTGCAAGTACAAGCTCAGTCAATATTTTTGAAAATCACACTGCGTAATTTTGCTAAAAATAGAGATGCGGCTTAACGGAGGCAACCAAAGAAGCTCACGCACGTGATGCCCTACATTCCTAACGTATACTATCTTTGTACAAGATACATACGTTCTAAATAAAATCAATCTAGATTTGGTATCAGGAACGAATCGTCGCTTAATTGGCCGCAAGATAAATGAAGATTGCAGACACAAAGAAGCCCGGAAACACCTTATGAAGATATTCATAGGATTTTTTATGATAAAAGATAGATTGTCACATTCTTGTGACACCAGGAGTTTCAATAGAATATACTCTTTCCTGTAGGGATATGATGTACAAAGTTCTTCTGAAATCAGAGATAAGTAAAAACGCAAACTTTCCAGGCAGCCGTACTCGGATGAAAATTGAAATAAAAATTTGTTCAGCAGCCAATTCACAAAGTGTGGCTGTCACGAAATTCCGCATCGAAGCGGAATCCTAATAAGAATCGAGGGCACTGTAAGAATTTAAATATCCCGCGCATACATAATACAGAAAATCGTGGGCCGGGTCAGGTGAAATAATATTACGTTCGGCATCGAACTCCTTGCGAGAAAACACATTAAGGATTCATCAATTTTTAATTTATTTTCAATACTACTATTCTAAAGAATGATTTAATCAATAGAGTGACTATATATAAAGGCCTGCCTGCATACGTCATATGTTACACGTTACGCGTATGGTGATAATGAACGTGCGTAACTTCCGCTTTACACGTATCTGAACAATTAATCGTTTCGCGTAGCTTGACGGGCAAATTTTATTGACAGTCACGCCCTAAGCTCCTGGTAAATATAGCAATGACAGTTTACCGCTGTAGCGTCTCCTGCCAACAGGCATTGGCATTTCTGACCGCACAGGCTGGATTGTATCTATGCAATTATGATATAATATAAAGATATATATAGATTATTTAAATAATTGCGAAATTTCTTTATGAAGAAATCAAATAACGATGATCAATCGTCCATACAAAAAATCGGATCAATTGGTATTTTTGTAAATTTGTATAAATTGACCCATCCCAATACTGTGGTATTTTTTTTCAAAGTTTAAAGCGACTGTGATAATTTTTAAAATCAAGCCTTGAACTATTCACGGTGTCTGCTTGACAGATATTTGAAGCTTATCGAGATATCCTCTTTTGACATTGACCGTAGACTATTGCATCTGACACAGAGGGACAAACGCTGCATTTTACATTAATGACTCGCAGTCACGTACCAGAATACGGCTACTTGACTTTACTGATTTGCGAGTAAATACTGTGTAGGGATTTTTATAAACTTGTGAAAAACCCCTTAAGAATCGATGCGAGTTTTCACGGAGACGGAATTTTGATGAGTTTGCGAACGCGGCGAGTAACGCGTCTGACGTTTCTCGCGCGGCACTAAATTTCTATCTTGTCTAACCTGTTTGTGTATTTTAACTTTGTGAAATGATTAAGTGCAAAATGAAATTCGAAGATTATTAATAAACAGTGGAGTTGTCTAGGATTTTACTGTCGCAGCCTTCTGCGATAAAAATTTCTTCTCACGCCCACCAGGAAGTCTTGATATATTTTTACACATTTTCAAATTCTACGCCATTGCTATACGAGTAGACCGCAATCCTAATTCTTAGCTGTTTGAATTTACTGTTGTACCGTTGTTGTCTTACTAGATCTTGTGGCTTGTCACAATTGCAGAGAATGCTGTTTGACGGGATTTTAAAAAAATTATTATTATTTCACAAAAATATTTCAAGGATTTGATGATGGCTGCCAATCCGGAATTTACTGTGGAATTCGTGGGCTTCGATAAAATCGTAGCGCGAGTCATTCCTCTCGGTATGAAATTTGATAGCGTAACAGGAAACTTATGGAAAGTCATGCCGATCGTCAAGGTTAGAATTTTACTATATCCAATTGTCTACGTTTTAATACAATTGTTTCAGGCGAATATGATTCCATGACATTGGTAATTTTAAACAATCCTCGAATTGCATTGTGCAATTATGCGAATTCGTGCATACGTAGATTGTAAGAATTAACGAAGGTATCAGTGACTACCTAATAAATTCATACGGATTGGCCAGTTCCTCGATGTATTCGAATTTGGCGCCAAGGTTATTTTCATAAACTTCCCTTCCAGGAATTTCCGTCATTTTGACAAGAGTCTGAAGGCAATTTGAGTGAACGTAAAAATTTAATGAACCAAAAATATAATCAAGATATTCTCCTCGCTCGTTTTTGTTTTATTATGATAAATTAAAACAGCCATTATGATAGCGCTTATCAGAAATCAGTTCCATCAGTCTCTATGTACTATTTATTAATAGATTGATATGAATCATGCAACAAATTTTAATTATTACAGTTTTATCTTTCAATTCCACCTTTGAACGTATACACATAATGTATAAGACGTACAAGTGATACGTAAATTCTAAAATCTCTATTACCAATATAGGTCGTCACGCTGCTTAATCTCATATCACTATTTGCCGTAATTCCTACAATTTCGCAGAGCAGTCACAATAGTGATATTAAAAATATATATATATATGTTATATTATTCCCATTAAAAAAAAAACCAGACTGTTCCAATGTAACAAAAAAAAAATTTCTTTTATCAAACCCATTATTCCGCTATCACATACTTTTCGAAAAGATTTCAATTATTTTGGCACGAATCCTCAGCAAGGAATCACAACGTTATTTTTATACATTGCCAAGAATCGTTTCGCAGTAGCCAAAGTGGACCACACGAATCGAATAAAAAAGAAGTCTTTGATCTCTTCTGCTTAGGAAATCTCAAGTCGTTGCCCCATTACTCTCGACGACCGTAAGCATAGAAATAATCTCGCAAAACTGTCATCCCGAGGCACCTCTAAAAATATATTTTTATTTCACAATACTCAAGATTGGCAAAAAAAAAATTTCAAATTTCAGTCTTGCCTCACAAAGTGCAGTCTCAAAATAAAAGACAGACGTTACTCACGTAACACCTTCCTGCTGTGATCCAGTCAAATTGTTTTTCTTCACTAAAGAAAATTATTGCACGAATCGGGAAAAAGTTGTTTCAACGATAATCTATTTCATAAATTCAATGTTGAATTTATATGAAAATTTGCTCGTTCGTCATGTGCTGTGTATTGTCACTCGATTGAAATGATTAACTAAGAGAATCGGTGCTTGCCGCTCGAAAGCGCGAGCCTCACTGACTCACGGAGACGGAGGTAAACGCAAGCTAAACTAAGTCTCGGTATCACAATTCGGTTTTGACCACTCGGCGCTCAGGCCTACGATTTATATATATATATATATATATATATATGCGTGTAGTAAAAGATGCCAAAGTTTCCTAATGATAATAATTCAATGTCACTTTATTATTAAATTTTCGAAATTTCATTTACTATAAAAATACTTCTCTTTGAAGATTACGTTATGATCTTAGTACGTTAAACTATTTTATCTTTATACTTCTTAACGGTCCTGGCGAACGTGCCTTGCAAATTCCTTGCAGAATAAGAATCACCTGCTCACGTTACGAAGTCTCTATCTGTCCCTGGATGACGATGATTCTAGCCGAACCGGTATCAAGTGAGGATAATGACGTCATGAGAATCAATGCAATGCTTATCGATCACTGTGATAATTAGAAATCATTAGGCGAATGGAAATCATTGATCAGAGGGATATCGGGATTAGGTATCGATGATGCAACTTTTTGTACACTCTCTATAAGTTGATGATTTTTTTTTTAAGGGGGGATAATGATTAAAATCGGCAGATGGATCGGAATAGATGCCATTTATCGTATTTTTAATAAATGTGTAACCTCTGCCATTTTCAAGCAACGATCTTGTCTTTTTTCTCTCTTTCTCTTTACGGTATTACTGGTATGCATTGAAAACTCGCGCTTCGCAATTCGCGGTCGTAAAGTTATTATTTTTAGCGAGAAATCACGTCGACTTCATTACGGTCGGAAGTCATCGATTATAAGCGTGGCGCAAAAACATAATTGTTTTCTTGAGAATATTTCGATAGGGGGATAATTTGTAAAGAGTATTTTTCATGCCTATCGGTTATTGCAAAATTAGATTTTTCTTTTCTTCGACCTTACTCCGTAAAATATTCAAATTTTTTTAGCTTTTCGCGTATAAAAAAAAAGGTCACGTGACTCTCGAGCAGGTTAGGTATATCTTGATCTTTATGACTACGCAAGATCGCGTGAAGTGTACTAAAGAAAATTTCGAAAAATTGAGTTCAACGATATTTTTAAGAAATTCTCATGCGCGAGACGCAATAACGAAAAAATGTGCAGCTCTCGTTACTAAAAACAAATGGATAAATATAAATCATTAGCACTCGCAGGATTGCGCGAAAACATCGTTCTTTTTTAAACGTGACGAATCAAGTAGTTCGTTCCGAACTCGGTTATTTCGGTTCACGGAATTTCGCAATGTGCGCCAATGGCGAATTTCCAAAAATTCTTCACAATGTTATATGGTCAATTAATTTTGACAGTTATATAATGAGAAGGAAAAAAAGAAAAAAAAACGGGCTCGTCCGGGATTTGAACCCGGGACCTCTCGCACCCTAAGCGAGAATCATCCCCCTAGACCAACGAGCCACTCACAGTCTCTTTCCGTCCGCGGGAAGAGAAGGATCGTTACGTACAGTGCCGCGATATTTTACTATTATTTTGCGAATAAAGTGCTGTG
>NW_014334023.1:0-19778 GCF_000341935.2 Cephus cinctus | reverse complement strand
ATAACTCTTACGATTATGATAGTATCGTAATTAATAGCGAAAATAATAATATTGTAATGACAATACATTATTGCGTGATTATTATTACAATATTAAACAAATTTAGCAATAAAATGCAAAAAAATTAATGGAAAAAAAGTTTACAAGCAGAGACTCGAACTCGAAAACTTAAAGAAAATAGTCACAAGGCTGCATGTTCAATTTTTTTTACATCCAATTTTTTTTTCATTATTAGTAGTTATTGAACTTTATAAATAAATTTTACAAAAATTATCAAAAAATAAGTAATTTAAAAAATTTTTTCAATGTAAAATTCCTTTCACTCTAGAAATGGACTTTGTTGTTGAAAACGATGTGCTATTGTTAGTAAAACTAAGATTTCTTTAAAAATGTTGATAAATGTGAAAAAATGGAATGTTACATTGAAAAAATGATTTAAGTTACTTATTTTTTTATAATTTTTGTAAAATTTATTAAGGTGTTCCAATGGACAACTTGAAGGGGATCGGGATGCGAGCAGGTTTTCTTTCATAATACACCGTGTCGCCTGGCGACTACCAACGTACAGGTAACTTTTATAGCAATTTTAGAAATATAAATGAATCGCTAGATAACGATAAAATCTTTTAAAAAACGATAATTTAGATTATTAAAGATTTGAGATATTTTTTGCATTCAACTATATACCTGAAACTGTCGCAAGATTCTGAGGCCGCGGCGAGTTGTTCAGTAGCTCAAGTAGTGAAGCCCATCAGTGGCGGCGAACATGTAGCCGAGAGTAAGTAAAAATTATCTATTGAGATGTTTCGTGATTTTTAAGTGTTAGGAATCACGAGACTTTTTGTAGGGTTTGTGCACTAGGCAGGCGTCTTTAGAAACAATTTAGACACTGGAGTTTTTGAAATAATAAAATAATGATATATTGTCCTATAATTTACAGACTAGGTATCCTTAATACTCTATTTTGTTCTCTCTCACACACATATACACTCTTTACAATTGTCTCTAGTGTGCCTTTAATACCGTAGGCGACAAGAAGTGTTTTTGTTTACTTTATTATCTCTGCTAGCCTTTTGGATAGGAGAGAGGTAGCTGGAACCACAATACAGCAGATTGCACAATGCGTCCGAAGACCGTGGTCCAGTTGAAGGTTAGGATGATAATGATTCAGTACCCACAGGAGATCACAATGAACCCCGTTTACTGAATCCCTTATCTTAAGGATAGGTTCGATTCAGACAGCTACTAATCACAATGATATTGGGAGCTGAGCGTTTTAAGGAGCGTGTTTGTTCTGTAGTGGTCGATTTCTGACAGCTCCAGCACAATGCCTTTGATGCAGAATATCTACAAGGATGGCAGATTTCCTGATACAGGGTGGAGACACAATGCTTTCCAAGACCAGGATCTGCCGAGGATGAGTTCCCACAGTTGGCAGTACAATACTGTTCACTGGTTCGGTCCAGTTGAAGGTTAGGATGATAATGATTCAGTACCCACAGGAGATCACAATGAACCCCGTTTACTGAATCCCTTATCTTAAGGATAGGTGATGCTCAGACAGCTACTAATCACAATGATATTGGGAGCTGAGCGTTTTAAGGAGCGTGTTTGTTCTGTAGTGGTCGATTTCTGACAGCTCCAGCACAATGCCTTTGATGCAGAATATCTACAAGGATGGCAGATTTCCTGATACAGGGTGGAGACACAATGCTTTCCAAGACCAGGATCTGCCGAGGATGAGTTCCCACAGTTGGCAGTACAATACTGTTCACTGGTTCGCTCTGGAACAGAGGATTGGTTTTTTCCTAGCTTTTTAATAGTTTACACTTTCCAAATCTTTACTGGCTTCTTGTCGTCTTGTGGTGTACAAGAGTCTAGTTGATTCGTCTAGAGAGACACGACTGAATCAAGTGAATCAAGTGATCGACTCATCTTCCTATCGGCGTCTAGAGAGACACGAATGAATCGAATGAATTCCTATCGAGGAAGCCGCTGCTTATATCCTTGGTAGGAATACGTTAAAACTAGTGGGGATAACGATTTTTATCCACCCGAGGTGTTAACGTCGCTTTTTGGATTTAATATTTTGATTTATTATTTGATTTGATTATTTGATTTGACTAATTGGATTACCGGTTTCTTCAAGTACCGGCTTACTGGTATTTCTATTGTATTCGGCGCGTGCCCGCTTATAGCGTCTGGGCACTTGTTTGTTTTGATTTTAGTCTGATGACTGTATTTTCGGATTCTAGGAATGTTAAAGGTAATAATTTCTAATATTATATCCTCATGACTGTCGCTGTGACTAGATTCAAGGGAATTATGCAATATTAGAGAATTAAAGGTCCTATATTCTCTTTCCTTTGTTGTAAACCATAATATAGATTTGGAAACGCGCCTACGTCAGAAGCGACGGAATGGCCACGCTGCGACGCGGCACATTCCACTCGCCAATATTATGGAAACAAGGGAGACACATCACCGACACCATGGCGAAATATAGAAACAATCCTTGGTTATTGTATCTCTAAAAAATTCCATAATTAAGATTATAAAAAGCGGACGGCCTATCGGCTCGTCAGACGAAGTAGAGAGCTACGAGTGAAGCGTTACTACGGTAACTTAGTCGAAGTACTAACCTCTAGCCTCGTGATTTCGTACTCACCACGTTTACGGTTTATTCCAATAGTGTGTTCTAACGTAACTTATTTTGTTTCAAATAAATCTTTTACTTGTTAACGTAACAAAGCGGACGGCCTGTCGGCTCGTCAGACGAAGTAGAGAGCTACGAGTGAAGCGTTACTACGGTAACTTAGTCGAAGTACTAACCTCTAGCCTCGTGATTTCGTACTCACCACGTTTACGGTTTATTCCAATAGTGTGTTCTAACGTAACTTATTTTGTTTCAAATAAATCTTTTACTTGTTATCGAGAGTTAAGTTCCAACTTTTTACTCAGGCAACGAATCCCTAAGTACCTGACTCCCGAAAACCCTTTCCGGCAGTCAAATCCGTGAACCCAGTATTTGGGCTCACAACACCTTTATCGGCGTCGCTGTGAGAGGTCGATAGGATTCTTGAGGAATTCTAGGATTTGAGGAGTTCTCTCAGATACTGTTATGTACATCCACAGTGCGCTATGCACTCTTATGTGGGGTTCTTGACGTGTCCATCATCGAGAATGGATGATTGGGAAGGAAAAAGGATAAAGGATAGGGGGGTATAAGGTCGGAACGTTACACTATAAATAAGTAATAACTACGATACATTCATTATATAAAAAGAAAATAAAAATAAATAAGAATTATAAATAGTTAAATAATAATAATTAAAATTTAATAACTGATATTGTTTTTATTATTTAATAATTTAATAATTTTAAATAATTCGGAGGCAATTAACACTACCCCACGTAAAAGCGCAGCTCGGGGAGCCTCACAATCAAGGGACTTTTTTTTTTCTAATGTTTTACAGATAATTGTATGGGTAGTTTATGCTTCGTTTTGACTCCCGTGCGTTTTCATCATTTGCTTCTTGCTTCTCGAAAGTGGCTGTTTTTCTCGCTCTACATTTCGAAGCAAACAGCAAATAATTATAAGAGTATCAGGTATGGATAAAAAAGAAAAGGAACGAGTGTACGATATTTGTGCCTATCGAGGTTGTATGAGAAGCAAAATAGCCACGAACTGCAGGTTGTACAGATTCCCAAAGAAAAACGATCCTCGACTGGCTGTATGGATTGAAAATGCTGGTAAGTTATTAAGAACTAAACATATTGCTTCCTAATTATTGTAGTGAATATAACAATTGTAGATTGTATAAAGGTGGAAAGATCCTATCGATTGAACCCTAATATTACAGAGCGATTAAGTTATTTTTTGCCAATATTTTCATACGTGAAATGTCATTACCTGTCACCTGTAGTTATCTGTCAATATATAAATATTTAAAAAATTGTATATACGTTTATTCATTTAGATAAGTAAATCATTACTTCATTTTTAAAGTAACGATGACTTTTATCGTAGAGAAATTTGATTTTTCTAACGATATTGATAATGACCTCGTCTATAGATTTCGCTATATTGACAGGTAATGAGACATTTCACGTATGAAAATATTGGCGAGACAATTGTTCTTTTATGTAAGCTGTTACGGTGCACTGAATACGGAATACGGAAGACGGTTCTTCGTAGTTTACGGATCACGAAATGGAGGATCGAGCATGTCCCGACTCTCCCGTTCCGTGAACCGTAACGGCTTACATGAAAAAAACAATTGCTCCGCCAATATTTTGCATGTAATGACATTCTACGTATGAAAATTTTAAATAATCACTTTGGAAAAATTTTATAACTTGAAAATTTCTATTTATTTTTATCTTTTCTTATAATTTTATTTAAAAAGATCCAGTAGCGCATCGAGTACTACCCTTAATGCCCGCTCGGGGCCGTCAGGGGTGGTATTTGTCCTTTTTGATGAACCCCGTCAGTAAGGGGTTTTTGTTTTACCTGATTCCTTTGGATCATGGTATTGTTTTGTGTTCGCCGCTTGAGCCTTCCTTTCTCGGCGGTTCCACCGCCAATTACGCTTCTTGTTTTCTTCTGAAAACAGATCAAAAATATATATAATGAATGTATCGTAGTTATTACTTATTTATAAATAATTTTTACTTACTCTCGGCTGCCTGCCCTCCGCCACTGATGGGCTTTAGTGTTTGAGGTCTTGCCGCTGAAGTACTCGCCCCGGCTCTAGAATCTCTGCAGGCAATAAAAAAATGATCATGAAAGCTATATTCCTTATAAATTGCAGTTTCAAACTTACGTCAACTCGCTATGCTCCACGAGGGCAGCCAGTTTCTCCACCTCACATTCAAATGTCGTCTCATCTTTTTTTTCAGCCTGCGAAAAACAACAAAATTTATTTATTATTATATCATTAGATATCGTTCGACATTATTATGTGCTATGCAAAAGAAAGAAGGTTTACCATGTTTTCTGTCATTACGAAAAAGGCAGAATGAAGATCGGGTAGCGAGTACGGGAATGATGTGGGCGTAGTAGGTAGTGACAGGCTAGGCGATGCGCGGTGGTAGGTGGAGAGATGTTAATGTTAAGAATAGAGTAAATTTAGTTAGTACGAATAAGGAGTGTGAGTGTCACTGTACAAGTGTGAGTGACACTGTGCAGAGCGAGCGCGGCATGCGAAGCGTCGGTACGCAGTAAGACAAAATTCGGCGCTGTCTCAAGACGGCACGCGGTGACAAGAGCTTTATATACTGTAATATATTTTTTTCTCTATTCTAAACCCATAACGTCTTCACAATTATTTTCCAACCCACGCACCCTCTTATCTTAGCAGTTAAAATACATATGTAATATATGAATAAAAAATTAAAGTAAGAAGTTATGCATTCGTCCCGTTTCGCCACAGGCATGGGGCTGAACGGGACACTTACTGAGATGAGACGGGACACTCGAAATAATGATTGTTTTTGACAAAACAAAAACTATTTTCCTTTTGTTTACGAATTAATATCGTTTATAATTTTTTATAAATAAGAAGTAGTTTTCTCCGTTTTACAATACTCTAATGGCAAATTTCGTTGATTCTTCCGACCAAGCCTGTCGGTCGGTAGTTCGCTTGTAATTTCGAACTATTTATTTATACTTTTTATATTATACTTAACGATTCAATATGGCTTTGATATACCTTCCACAGTCACTCTTATGCGTCAGCAGCCCAGCAGCAAACCCGGCAGTATTTTCTTCAATGTTTTCCATTTCGATTGGAGGCTTTTGGAAAATATTTCTGTGATATTATTTTATATGGCGGCTCGACCATTTCTGAGATTTTCTGGTGATGAGAAATTTAAAATGCTCTCTTACGTTGTAGGTGACGAGCGGCTGAAAGTGTTGGCACCATCCACTCTTCGAAGTAGTGGATTATGCGAGGAACACATCGAACCGAGCTGTTTTATAGGCGAAAATCGGCGTCTGTCTTGCAAAGCGGTTCCCAAAGTCTTCGTCCGAACGATTCATCCTTCGATGGAAACGACGGAGATCGAAGAACCACCCCTGGCATTGAAAGGATGCGCAGCGGTAAGTACCTTCGCGGCTATCGAATCATTCGCGGCTATCATTTATTAATGGGCGATAAATCCGCTGAAGAACCAAATTGTACTACGTCCACGTCATCGGTAGATATCTTAATTGGTACATCCATAAGCACCGCCGCAAACCCGAAGTTTTTAGTTTCGGAGCATGTCCGTGCATATAAAAAAGTAGCGTTGGACTTTTGCGAATCGGATGACGAAGAGTGTGCATGGAGAAACATCGAAAAGAGTGCCCAGTCGACTACCCCTTCTTTCAAACCACCTACCCCAGAGACTGTAGAAAGAATGACTGACAGTCTTCATAAACAGATAGGATATCTGAAGAAGTGTAATGCGGCACTGAAACGTAAAAATTTGGTGTACCAAAATACGGTCCGTGTACTTCGGCAGAAGTTAAAGCGATCGTGGTTAAAAAACGGGCACGTCGCAAGGAAGGCAAAACAAGAGTCTGTTAACGACTTCCTCGATCGCCACAAATGCACGGAACCCGCAGCGCGAACGATGGTGAAATTGCAGTTGCATCGCAATAGGGCTCCTTACTCAGAGGAGGAAAAAGACCTTGCGAAGCAGCTGTATTACTACTCTGCATCGGCGTATAGGCGTTTGAGAAACGCAGGCTGCTCGTTTCCTTCGAAGAGTAGCGTGCACAACTGGGTATCAGAGGTCGACATCAAACCCGGCTTCTGTAATTTCATCTTCGAGAAATTGGTGGGCAAAATCTCGAATCTTCCGTCCGAAGAGCGCGTGTGCGCGGTGAAATTTGATGAAATGACAATCAAAACCTTCGAGGAATATTCTCAGAAGTGTGATTGCATCGAGGGTGTTGTCGACCTCGGTTCTCTCGGGCGCAAAGACGAACGTGCCCGATACGTCTTTCTAATTTGCGTTGACAGTTTAAATGCAAAAAATCCTTGGCGTCAGCCTTTAGCGTATTTTCTCCCGGGATCAGGAATGAAGGCACCCGAAATTCACGCCCTACTATAAAAGAATGTTTGCGCAGATTATCCGATGCGGGAGCGGAAGTGATGCTCATCACATGCGACCAGGGTCCATCGAATCAAAGTCTTTTTAATTCGTACCTTAACGTATCCGAGGAAAAGCCTTTCTTCTCGATTGGAAATAAACAGTTCTTAGCTTCTTTCGATTTCCCGCACCTCATCAAGCGGCTCCTGAGCACGCTCCGCACACATAGGATGTTATATTGCAACGGAGAGGTAATCGTTGACTATCAGGACTTTGTTGACACGTGGGAGTATGACAATTGTAACGGCACCTCGAATTTGCTCTCCCACATCACCAAGGCGCACTTGCATCCTTCGTCCTTCGAGGCAATGAATGTAAAGCGCGCTTTTCAAGTACTAAGTCATACATTTGCGTCGGCCATATTAACCGCGGGGCACAATCCACAAGGACTGCAGAGCAAAACGTGGCAAGCCACGGCTGCTTTCGCCGAACGTATGAACAAGGTCATACGCGTGCAACGCATACAAACCTCTCTGCGCGAATTCAGCGAAACGTCCCCTCGCCGACAGAAATCCTGAAATCGAGAAAGTCCTTGTAGATTTCGTTAGGTGGTCCGCGGACTGGACTGTACTAAATACAAAGACGAAAATAGCGAAGAATGTGCCTTGTCTGAAAGGCCTGCCACTTTCAGTGAATGCGATATTACAATCGTATCGAGCGATTAAGAGCAAGTATCCCGAATTTGAGTTGGCAGTAGCTTTGTGTAATCAGGATTCGGTTGAACATTTGTTCTCGAAACTTCGCCAACGCGGGGGTCACAATCCAAATCCTACGGCTAGAATGGTTCGCTTGTCACTAAAACGCATTCTCTCTACTGGCTATATCGGGTCTAGCAGCAAGGGAAACGTGGAATGTCCCGAAGCTGCTGCCTTGATAGAGCCTAATACGATGGTAGCCAAAGCATTTGGCCGATCAAACGAGATGTTCGAAAACCCTGTCGAACATGGAAGAGACGAGGACTGGATTGAAATCGAAGAGGCTGCAGAGATGCTACGGGGTGAGAAGGATGAGGTCGAAACTGCGACGACCTCAATATCACTTAAAGACAGCGCGCGATCCCTTTACGAACGGAACGCTATAAATTATTTCGCTGGATACACAGCTCAGCGCCAAATGCGTAAGTATCCGTGCGATTATTGTCGCAGCGACATATTGAAAACGCCTATGGACAAACGTTCACGTACCGAGATGTATACGGAATTTCAAGAGTACGAACACGAAGACGCTGATGCTCCAGTGGTGACATGGCTTAGCCGGCCAACCGAAAAGTTTGAAAGCATCGTCGGAGTTCAACTCGAAACTTTCGGTCGATTGTGGAAAAAGCACTGGGTATCCACCAGCATCATTAATGATCTTGGGAGCGAGATTATGAAGCAGACTTCACAGCTGTACATTGACTGGTTTGACGAACAGCATGAATGCCGAGAGCATCGTGTGGAGCTGCTGCACTTTATGATTAAAGTGAAGTTGTTCGCTCAAACCAAATTTAACAATCGGGCTGATTGTGTGCAGAGGTCAACCAACAGAGCACATAAAAAATGTATGAAGTTGCAAAAAATGAAAGGTCTCTGATTTATTGTACCCGACTTTTGTCGGAGGCTCTTTGAGTTGCGATTCAATTGAGTATTATTCGCGAAGTCGTTCCCGGGCACTGTACCGGAGGCTTCCTAAGCTGCGACTCGTGTAATTTTCTGCTATAAAAGAATGGAACGTACATGACTTTTGTCAGAGGCTGTCTCAGCTGCGTTCCATTTAAACTTCATCTACGAACTCGTTCCCGGGTACTCCCGGAGCCTATTTCAGCTGCGCTTTGTTATTTTCTTATGTTTGTTACATATCAAAACGAAAGTCGTTCCCAGCTAATTGTCGAAGGCTCCCCGAGCTGCGCTTTCACGGGGGGTGGTGTTGATTCCCTTCTCGTGGTACCCCCCGAAAACGAGTGGACTTCTCGAATAGATCAGATATATAATCGGGCATTGTAAGTTTTACTTGTTTTCTATTGCAAAGTAAAATCAATATTCATAATTTTTAGTGTTTCACGAAGATCAGTGCACTCGGCTAAATAATCAACGCAAATTTCTACTTTCATGTATGACCATACAAATTTAATAAAGCTAATAATATATATACAAGGTGTCCCATCTGTCGAGTCGAATAATCGTTACTATTTGATACTTTTATAATTTCATAAGGAGTGGGGGGTTCACACTTCTTAGTCAAATTAAGATTTCGCTAGCCGACTCCTATCTCCTTCTCTTTTTCATCATGCACTCTCGTATGTATACGTTTTGTTATTTATGAATTATCATTAAATTTTTATAGGCGCAGATATTGACGACTAAAGATAAACCCGTCACTTAAAAAAAAATTAGAATAAAAAATTAGCTGAAAAATAGTACAACACCTAGAGGCGAACTCAGGATTTCATGACTGTGAAGCCGGCACGGACTGTGCCAGCACGCCCACCGTGCAACTCCCGTGTATAATAATTGATAGCAAGTTACACTTAATAGATTCAATAAACATTGTTCATGAATAAAAAAAAATTAATAATAATCGGGTCTCGAACCCGAGACTCTCGCACGTTGACTCGTTACCATGCACGTATGATATTTAGTTGCCGTGACGTACAGATTGGGAAAACTGTATTTCAATTGTTATACACGTTTGGAGTTTGCTTAGAGTACTTTGATACATACGCTTGACCAATCAAAAACGTGGGTATGGTTCGAGACATCTCCGTCCAGGTGACGCGTCGACAATAGAAAACACACGCTTTACAGTGCCACCCGGTATAATCCATGTGTCTCACGGAGCTCACGAATATCACGCGTAGTATATCTATATATACTCGAACAATAAAAAACGTGGGTATGGTTCGACGGCCCTTCGCTCAGGTGGCGCGTTTACTCCAAAATAAAATTGGTTTCAAGAATATCGGCCCATTGGCAATCTCCCTACTCATCTCTGGTAATACTACGCGTGATATTCTGGAGCTGTGTTTTGGCGCATCGGCGCGCCACCTGAACGAGACTCTCGAACTAGTTCCACGTTTTTGATTGATCGAATGAATTCGTGTGTTCCTCGAGATCCACGAGTTTAAACCGGCTGAACACTCAAATAGGGAGACTTGAATCCACCCTTTCTTACTGCATATTACATAAACCGTAGTAATGAGGTAGTAAATTTTGCCGATGTTAACTCCCTTAATATCCATATGGAGCTTTGTAAATAATAGAGTGAGCATATAAAACTTTAAACAAACCCTCGAACGTGGGTAACTACAGAAATATAAGTTTGCTAAATGATATACGACAATGACTCGATGGCACACGCGCTTGGTGCTGAATTAACGTCCGAGAGTCTCGAGTTCGGGACTCATGTCTCACACTTTTATTTTTTTTCTTTATTATCAACTATGCTTATTGGTTCATCTATTTAACTTAAGATTCATTAAATATATGATTATATTAGTCTACAAATATTGTATTATATTACATCGTATACATGTAATAAATTGGTACATCAAACAGCGAACGTTTCTTCTTCCCGAGAGCCTACCTGTGACAAACACCTATGTTACGCTGTTTCATGTTTTAATAGCATAAATAAGATTTAGACGGATAAAGAAGGCATTACGGAAAATTACCAAAAACAAAAATGCACTTATAAATCTCGGGCATAAAAATAATGATGAGCATATAAAAATGAACCAATTATTTTCTATAGTGAGATGAAACGAATAATGTATCTGATTTGGGATTTTTTTTTCATTTAATTTTTACCATTCAAGGCTATGTAAAGGTAACATTTTTAATTAATCGAATTATCAGAAAATTATGTCGATGTATAATTTTAATTCTGAATTATTTTTAGATCAGAACATACTGATAATTCGAGATATTAAGAATACAATCTTTTCGTAGGCTTGAATAAACAAAATTTACTAAATTGAATCAGGCTACTCAAAAATGTATGAAACTAACAATTTCTAAACAGATACACTATTTGTCTCATCTCACCATAAGTACATACATATGTATAAAATAATTGTGTGGGTTTTTTATGCTTTTCATTGTTTTACCCGATATGAATAAGTGCAATTTTTTGGGACATAAAATTAAAACAAAAAGTGAAATGGAGAAATGTATCTATGTTAGAAATGCAAAAGCGTTAAGCGTCAAGCGAATGAAACGAGATTTTTTTCCATTGCTGTCAATTTTTCTCTTACGTGTTCATTAGAGTCTGCAATACGGACAAGTGAGGCTGCTCAGTTCTACCAGCTATAGATTATGATGTATGAAGAACATGCATTGGGCGAGTTGGCAACGATTCAGCTTCGTAATCGTAAGGTGCCGCGTTCGCGTCTAGAGACGAAAACTTTTTTTTTCTTCATTTCTTTTTTGTTTAATTTTTATTGACCCGGTGTTGCTTGGCTCGCATGGGAGAGCGAAGTTAAAAAATAATGCAGTCCTAAACAAACCACACGCGAAATAAAATATGTGTAGTTCAAGACATTGCATATGCAGTTTTATAACAAATACTCCATGCAATGACAGGTGCGCCTCGCTAGGGACTTCATTGTTTTCCATTTGCCAAATAAAACACATGAAAATCGGGAATGAACTATAGCAATCGTAGAAAAGTAATAGTGAACGGAACCATTTCAAAAATACATATGCCGCGAACACATGAAAAATACATATGCCGCGAACATAGCAATCGTAGAAAAGTAATAGTGAACGGAACCATTTCAAAAATACATATGCCGCGAACACATGAAGGCATACAATGTTGCAAGCAAACTGAAAACATTCCCGCGGCTTCTGCTAGCCTTTTTCAGTTCTTTCTTTTAGTTTGAGAGTATCAGTTCGATCTGCGTTTTCAAATATAGAGTGAATGAATATAAGCGTTTCAAATATGGAACACAAAAATAAGAAAAAGGAAAGGCAGTATGATTTTAAGAGTATAAAAAAATTTGTTTAATTTTTTTTCGAAATGGTGGCGTACCCAACAAACCCTCTTGTTCAGAACAGTGTACTCCGGCCAGACAAATCACTCCTTGGAAGTTTAACCAGAAACAAAACAAAAAAAAACATTTTTCAGTTCTGTATAAGAATAGCTAGAGAAATACGTAGGGAAATTAAAAAATAACGTTTTGTAAAAATGGCGCACGTCTAAAATCAAAATTCTGATTAGACCTTCTGTAGCTATTCTTATATAGAATGAAAATTATTTGGATTTTTGTTTCAGGTCAAACCTCCAAAAAGTAATTCGTCCAGCCGCAGAACACTGTTATGAACAAGAGGTTTCGTTGAATTAACTGCGAAGACACCATTTTGAAAAAAAAAATTGTAGTATACTCTTAAAATCATGTACATACACTTAGCGTCATTAATGGTTCCACCTTTTTGACGTAGTGCAGTGAGGTACGAGAGGAGATTGGGCGGTGCCTACACACGTTCCTCTGCTTGTGCGTGCAACGCAAAGAGCACTACGGTGCGAGCGAGACGCCAGAGCCTCGCTCGGCGCATCCTTGTTGCACAGCACAAATTTAAGGGTGACGGCAATGCGGCCCCTCATTCACAATAGGGAGCTTGGTGGGGCATCTTCTTCTCCTACGTTGTTGACCAGGCTAGCTAGCGCTAATGTCCCACCAAGCTCCCAGGTACGACTCAGTGGGACTCATGCATTGCCGTCTCGCTCCCACTCATGCGTGCGAAAAGGACACACCGGACGACGCTTTCGCGTCTCGCTCACACCATAGCGCTTGCTGCGTTTCACGCAAAAATCCTGGTAAGTCCGTCAAACAGTCACTGTCCACTCTTCTCTGTTACCGCACCTCACTGCATCGACAAGCTGGACAACATTAATGACGTTCAGTGTACAATAAATTTATCTAAAGAAACTTTATATTACATATGCTATTTTTCAATAATAATTGACCACAATTTCCTATTTTTTAAGCCGTTAGAGTGGCATTGCCTCTTTAAAAAAATTAAACAAGAAAGTTTTCGTTTCTAGACGTGAACTCGGCACCTTACGATTACGAAGCTGAATTGTTACCAACGCGCCCGATACGTGTTCTTCGCATATCATAATCCATAGTTGGTAGAAGTGAGCAGCCTCACTTGTTGCGACACGGACTGTCATAAAGATGTAAGAGAAAAATTGACAGCAGTGGAAAAAATATCTCATTATTATATTTCATTTTTATCTGCACATCATTTTATGCCCAAGATTTATAAGTGCAATTTTGTTTTTGGTAATTTTTCGTAATGCCTTCTTTATCCGTCTGAATATTATTTATGCGTTATTTAAACGTTCTAACGTTCGCTGATTCATGTAATAATTTATTGTATGTATACGATGTAATATAATACAATATTTGTAGACTAATATAATCATGTATTAAATGAATCTGCAGTTAATTAGGTGAACCAATTAGCATAGTTGATAATTAAAAAAAAAAGAGATAAGGCGTAAGTTTCGAACCATATTATTTAACCCTTAGCTGGATCCTTTGTCTGTGATAACATAGCTGACGAGTGGGGTCATTGAAGACCCCAAAGAAAATTTAGTTATAAAATCAACTGTTTTTCATATTTTGGCTTGACATTTTTTTTGGTTATATCTTAATACATAGTTTTTAAGATAAAACCTTCTGTAGATCGAGTTTTTTTTAAAGATTTAAAAAATCCTTTAAAATTTTAAAGATCCTGAATGTACGAGCATCGCGATTGAAAAATAGCTGGGTCAAATTGACCCCATGGATCCAGCCAAAGGTTAATAAACTTATATTTCTGGAGCTACCCACGTTCGAGGGTTTGTTTAAAGTTTTATTTCCTCACTCTATTATTTCCAGAACTTGATATGGATATTAAGGGTATTGACTACCTTATTACTACGGTTTATGTAATCCCCCAAAAAACACTTACATGTAAAAAACTACGCTAAGTACAGGAGTGCTGTGTATTCCTCTAATAAAAAGTATTGATATCAGGTTATTGAGGCCAAGTACATAAGTCACTACATGTTTGCCTATTATATGATCTAGTACTGGCCCATCATTTTAATTGTATTTTCAAAATTTCCTGTAACGTTTTCACTACTCTTTTACATTACTACTGCTTTTCGTAGTTGATTATGATTTAATGGTTATTTAATAATTAATGAAAGTTTAGCTGATTCCTTATCGAGTACTACTTGGCGGGTCCGTGCATTTCTTGACATAAATTTGCGTTCATTATCCTAGTCATCAAACTCAAAACCAATGTGAACTTTCTATATAGAGCTTATTAACAATAACTCCTAAAACATAATCACGGTAAAAGCTTAATAACAAACATATAGTTTTAGGATACTATTAGTATTGTAACGTAATTTTTCTTTAACTTGACCCGACACCGATAACAAGACATACGGGAACGACTATCTTCGAGAACCAACCTACGTTACCTTCGGCCGTCCGCCCGTCGTTCGTGTATCCAGTTGCGTTTGCTGATTTTACGCGACCCCAAAGATCAGCACCTACGGTTGCGTTTCTCGATTTTACGCGTCCCCAAAAATCGACAGGATCCGTTAAGCTATCGCCTCTTCTGATAGGTTCCGTCAGAGCTCTCGTTCTTGGTGGAGTTGGGCCTGTTCCATCCCAACTCCCAGTTTATACCGGCTCGTCAGTTCCCGGTGAAAAAAGAATTGACTGGCGCCCGCCTGGCTTGCGGATGCACGAACGACGGGTGGACGGCCGAAGGTAACGTAGGTTGGTTCTCGAAGATAGTCGTTCCCGTATGTCTTGCTATCGGTGTCGGGTCAAGTGAAAGAAAATTACGTTACAATATATATATATATATATAGGTTTAGGAATGTGAGTTACTTACCGGTGGATGAGCAGAGGAAGAGAGAGAGACGGCGCTCGGTTCTCGACGATAGTGAAGGTAGATTTGGTTGAATGGGAAATTCTTGGTCCAGCCCTAAGGTGGACACTCGCCTAGACGAATGCTTATTAAAATGCCAAGAATTGAGTTCTTTTCGCGTGGACGTTCGGCACTGAAGTGATACACTTTTCGCTTGGGTCCTAAGGCAAGCTAGATCAAAATAGGCCCTAAGGTATTTGATCGGCACAACACTTAACTGGCGCGAACAATCGGCTCAAGACTCAAAAAGGAATACTGCTCTACCGGAGGATTGATTAGTAACTGAGGATGATTTGTATTAGAGTTCGTAAGAAAGGTTTTGAGTTTGGAGGGGATTGAATGCAACGTTAGGAAATATCTTGGAATTTGGATACGTATTGCGGCATCATCGGGGCAATTGAACCCTGTCGTTCGATCGATCTCTCATTGCAGGCCTTCGATCGCGGATTCTTCGTTGGATTAGTGCATTGTCAGGATTATCTTGGTGGTGAGGTGGGTGCGAAGGTGACGGGTAGGAGTTCTGCTGTGCGCGGTATTCGCGGTACTATGGTGAAAATGCTCTTTAGGCACCTCAATTCTGAGTATCCTATTCAGCATTGCTGCCCGTGCCATTCTTATTCTTTGATTGCAGTGATCTCTCTCTCTCTCTCTCTCTCTCTCTCTCTCTACTCATCCACCTGCAATGTCACAATGTTGGTGTGATTTCTGAAAATGTGTGAAAGTATGAAATGTCGTGTACAGTATAATATAATATGATGATATCCCTTAATTAATATATATATATATAGGTAAACTACGATTTACAATAATTAACGCATGTTCGCTGAGGATCGGTTACATCTATCGTGGTCTTTGACCGTTGCTAGTGGGGTTCTGAGGGGGTGCTGAAGAGGGGAGGGCAATGGGGTTCCGTTACGTCGGACGTAACAACAGTATCCTGTTCCTTCGTGATAACTAGTGTTATACGAAAACATTGCCATCTCTAACCACTGGTCCCAGTCGTCTTTGCCTGTTGTACAATGTTTCAGATAATCGGCTAGGACGTGGTGTGAGCGTTCGAGTGATCCATTGGATTGTGGTCGGAAGGCAGTGGTTCGCAGTTGCTTGATTTGAAATCGTTTAGCAAATTCTCTCATAAAGGAACTGATGAAACTGCGACCCTGATCCGTTAAAATTGTTTGAGGGGTACCGAATTGGCAAATAAAGTTTTTAGTAAATGCCTCAGCTATTGTACTAGAATCCATTTCACCTATCGGCACAGCGATTGAATATTTTGAGAGATCATCTTGAATAGTTAGAATATAGCGATTTCCGGAAGCAGTGTATGGTAAAGGTCCTACGAGATCTAGAGTAACCTTATCGAACGTGTTGAGTGGTGTGTCAGTGATTATCATCGGCTGGCGTGTCTTATTACGCACTAATTTTTTCTTTTGACAACTATTGCATGCTAGTATGTATCTCCTAATATCGTCCTTCATATTTCTCCAAAAATAGTCTTGACGTATGCGTTTGTAAGTTTTAGTAATTCCTTTATGTCCTCCTGCCGTTGATGAATGATATTCTGCGATAACATCCATTCTTTGATTTAGTTGTAACCCATTATTGTCTCTTGATCCGTGAATTTGCTCGAGTGCTCATTTAACCGTGAACTGCGACCGCGAAATTATTTACAACTAAAGAAAGAAAGAAAGGAAAGAAAGAAAAATATAAAATGGACGGATTGAAAGCAGTAAGTACCCCTTTAATTTTATAATCTAGTGAAAAATAGTGGATGTGCAATATCCCGTGTCTAACAATAAAAAAAAATATATATTTTACTAGCATTTTTTCCTGTCCTTTTTATAACAGATTCAAAACATTCAAATCCCTGCCTCGTGGATGAATTTATCACCCCTACGAGCTGCACGATTATTCTCTAATTTACAAGAGGCTATAAAAGAAGCCCCTGACTACATTTTCTTAGGGCCCGATGGCAAATGTTATAAGCTCAAAAAGCAATTTGAATTACTAGAGGTCTCGTTAAAAAAAAACATGGTGCCATAAGTTTCGGCAGGGGCCGTGGTCCTCATATTGCTACCCCAGGGAGACCTATAGGGACCTCCATGCCCATGCCACAAGGGCATGGTATTGGACGTGGGGACCTTCGTTAGATAATATATGATACCGTGTATGTTGTTTCCTTATAACAACCTTTATAACTTTTTATAATTAATATTTTTTTTTATTTTTATAATAAACCATATATATTTCTTGCAAATCTCTGATTGTGAATTCTATTTTTAATTTTCATCCTAATTGCTACCGTAACCTCTCCAGTCTATCCAACCTATGCTATCTTCCTCGTACTCCTCGATTTCAGCGTTATGTTCCCTGAAGAGCCGGTGCAAGAAAAACAATCCCAATTGAGAAAAGTAAGATCTTGATGGTGATGCATTTTGAAACTGCCATCAAATAATCCAATTTGGTTGACCCGCTTCTCCCCCTTAAAATAATTTAATATACTAGTTTTCAGTGAAGTTAAACATTTGACACTTTAGGATAGGTTAGGTCAGTGTTTGTGAAAGGGATCTCGAGTGGTATATATTACATCCGCATGCAGAGTGAGATATGATATAGGACGGGTATTCGTTGTAACCCACTTATCTTTATTTTTAAACATTAATTGTTCTTGTCTAAAGAATTTCTAAACATCTTCCTAAAAGATGATTGGCCAAAAGGCTGTGACGTTGCATCCCCTCTACTAAATTTTTAAGTGACCCTTTGTCTTTTGACCTGTGAATTTGCTTGGTGCTCACTTAGCTGTGAACCGTGGTCTTAACCAGTGCCTTGCACAAGAAGAACTGTGAAAGCAACGCAGAAATTCGATTAAAAGAAAAGGGAAAGAAAAAAGGAAACTCAAAATGAACGGATTAAAAGAAGTAAGTACCTTTTTATAATCAAGTGAAAAATAAGTGAGTGTGTAATATCCCGTGTCTAACAATTTTAGTAAAAGGAAAATATTTTGCTCACGTCTTATTTCTATAACAGGTTCAAGACGTTAGCATCCCAGCTTCCTGGGTAAATATGCCCCCTTCTCGTTTCGCGAGAATCGTGGAGAACCTCGTAGAGGCAAAAAAAAAGGGGCCCGACTATGTTTTTCTCGGTCCGGATGGGAAGTGCTATAAACTGCGACAACGATTCGAGGTCGTGGAATTAATTAATTGCGGCAAGGGCCGTGGTTTCCATAACGCCTCCCCAGGGAGACTTACTGGGGTCACCATGCCCAACCCACGAGGGCATGGTACTGGACGTGGGGGTCTTCATCAGTAACAACATGGCTTATACCTATTTCTTTTCTGTGTTATTTTTTTTTATAATAATAAATTACATATATATTTTTTTTTGATAAATCTGTGAGTGTGATTTTATTTTTAATTTCCGTCCCAATTGCCTTCGTAACCTCTCCAGTCTATCCAACCTATGTTATTGTCTTCTTCGTACTCCTCGATTTCAGCGTTATCTTCTCTGAAGAGCCGGTGCAAGAAAAATACGTCGAGAGGTGTATCATCGTATTCTTCCCACCACAAATGCTCAAGATTTTGTCGTAAAAGTATACGTTGTACTTGAATTTTTAATCGTTTTCTTCTTCGTACAGGTGCTACCGACTGCAACAACGGTTCGAGGTCGTGGAAGTATCTAATTACGGCAGGGGCCGTGGTCCCCATATCGCCTCCCCAGAGAGATCTATAGGGGTTTCCATGCCCATGCCACGAGGGCATGGTGCTGGACGTGGGGGTCTTCACTAAACAACATGCTTTATACACTTTTATACTTGTTTCTTCCCTGTTTTTTGTAATAAACTATATATATTTTTTCTGATAAATCTGTGAGTGTGATTCTATTTTTAATTTCCGTTCCAATTGCCTTCGTAACCTCTCCAGTCTATCCAACCTACGTTATTGTCTTCTTCGTACTCCTCGATTTCAGCGTTATCTTCTCTGAAGAGCCGGTGCAAGAAAAATACGTCGAGAGGTGTATCATCGTATTCTTCCCACCACAAATGCTCAAGATTTTGTCGTAAAAGTATACGTTGTACTTGAATTTTTAATCGTTTCTCCAGATCCTCAAGAATTATTAACTCCATTCGTAGATTATACATTTGATCTTGTACGTGAACTAAAGCTTCTAGATAAAGTTCATCTAGTTGTTCCCTAAATTCGATTTCACTTCTGTATGTCCCCATTGCTCCCGTGTAACCTGGTAAGAAAAATGGGTATGTAATTTGATATTGTCATTTTATTCGTTTGCCTCATGGGCAATTTTGATTAAATTGGGATGAACTATTTTTGTTCTAGTTCGCGATGTTTTCAGTTTGATATTCCCGTTTTCTAAAACTTCCAGAATCTCATACGGTCCTGAATATTGATCATCATATTTACCTATAACATTTCCTTTAAGCAAGAATACGAATTGACCTTGATTAAATTCTCTAGGATTTAATTTTCGATCATAATATTTCTTGGATCTTTGTTTAGCGTTTTGTAGATTTTCCCTAGCGCGTTGTCGAGTGTTGTCTAGATCATCCATTAAGCTTTCTAGATGATCGTCATAGGTTCTTTCAGCTGATTCACACGCGAAACTTGATGGTATACGTGCTGTTCTACCATATATTAACTCATGCGGAGAGTATCCTCTTCCTTCGTGATAACTAGTGTTATACGAAAACATTGCCATCTCTAACCA
>NW_014334022.1:153430-156469 GCF_000341935.2 Cephus cinctus | reverse complement strand
AGATCTCGAATTAGATACGTCTCTACAGCATCGTGGTCCAGAGCTGAATGCTTCTGACGTCTCGATAATAGTGGAACAAAAGTTGAGTGGAGAAATGAAGAGGGGGTGCAGGGGGATGAATCTATATATATATATATATATATATATATATATATATATATATATATATATATCGTATATGGTTCCCAGGTACAGCAAATCGTACCAATCCACATACGTATGTCTGAAATAGTAAGTGGAACGTATAAGAGAAGCCACTCGGCTGTTCATCCAAGGGTGGAATGGATAGGCCAATAGCAATGGGGTCATGGCTTTTTGACTGGCGAACGATGTTTCGCGTGAGTTATGACGAAAATCTAAGCGCAGAACGTTTCGGTCCGGCATCACGGAATTCTTCATCAGTTTCGCGCCGTACGTGATCCGAGAAACGGTACCTTAAGTGCCAACGAAAATGGTTCACGTTATACCAGGGGCTGACCCGCCAGCGATTTATTTCCCCGTCATAATAATCGTGACGATGATTCGAGAAAATAATCGAAGAGAGGGCAAAAATATTTCTATTTTACTTTCACCTACCGATTTCATTAATTAACCGGACAACCTTACGAAGACGTTATTACTCGTAAGAGTTACGCGTGTCTTTAAATCGACAGCATGCTGCCGTACTTAACCCGTATTGACCCAACCGTATTTCACAATTCCCATTAATTTTTTCAAAAACAATTTTCGCCGAAAAATTCATCCCAAAATTTCTAAAGGTTCTCGTTTCGAATTTTATCTCGCGTCCGATAAAAATCGTTAAATGATATCCGATCGTACATTCGTCCCAATTGCCCTGTCTCCGGACCCACGTACAATTCTGAGTATCGATCCCCTTTGATTCGATATGAACTCTGGCTGCAGGAGAGACCTCCAATTTCATTGAACTTTACCGTGGCTATTTTATATCCTCATTTTTATTGCCCCTGTGACTGTTCGTAACTCTGAATGATAAATAAGGCATTTTTTTTTTTTTTTTTTTTCCTATGACATTATTACTTATCCATACGTCAATTTATGCAGTTCAAATGGAATTTTTCTCTTGGAAAATATTATAGGAGATTAATTAACTACCCTTAATGATTTTATGGTCGGTGCTTAACGTTCTACTTGTCCTTTTTACCTCTTCCAACCCTTTTTTACTCCTCTATGTACTCCCTCGCCGATTCTCACTGGCATGTGCCTAATAAGCGGTCGTGTATAGTAACGCTGAGAGGGGCGAGTCGGGTTCGTACCTGATGAATAATGTGCATTATAGAGTGGTTTTTGTTTTCGTTAACAAAGTTTAATTAAAGCCCTGTAATTAAACTTCAGGAGAAATGGTAATCAGTTCTTCCCTTCCGCAGCCGGTTGTCACCTTGCCCTATCTGCTTAACCAACCTCGGCTGTCTAATCGAGATACATACATATCTCTTGGACACAATGAATTTTCATGATCCTCGTTCGTTCTGACGCTCATGACAATTATCATTATGATTATCATCCCGGTCGAGATAACATTACGAAAATATTTACCATTTACCGTCTTAGTTCTACACAGCATACAGCTTCCCACTCGCCTTTCTCCTCTTCGTAAAAGAGAAAGTCCGTCTATTGCCCGTCCGTGCTTCCAATGAAGCTTACAAAAATAAAAATCCTCAAGAGGCCCCTGAATACCTTGTAACTCCTTTTGACGAAAGGGACTTAAATTTGACAAATTATTACTTCGTCAAGACTCTCACCGTGTTGCATGAATGAATCACCCGGTATATACGTCTCATAATGATAAATATACAAGATCGAGTCTTTGACGTTCATTAAATGCCGAGAACGGAGAGATAATGAATAGGAAAAAAGAAAGAAGGGTGAATTTTTCCAAATAGATCCGAAGTACTCCCTGAAAGGAAAAAAAAAAATAAAAAAATAAGGTAAAAGAGGCTTTTTCCTCTAATCGCCATACAGGAAATACCGTTTAAAGGATTAACCCGAGTATACACGAGAAGGACGTTTGGAATCGAACTGTATAAAATTCGCAGGGGTGTGAAATTTAGCAAGCCCCTTTTTTGCACTTTTATCTCGCTATCTTTTTATATATATAAATAAAATCCGTAAATCGTGAAACCGCGTTAAAAGGTATATATACTATATTGCATACGAATTTATACACTTCTCGACTCTGTCCAATTTATCGATTTCGTCACGGAAATCAACTTTCACGTATTAAGTCGGATTTTTATTTCCTAGTGATAGTTTTTCCTAGCTCATTTTCTAACCTCAAATTCCCTAGTATCGATACCCACCCCCTTATCTCTCTAATTCCCAACATTTCTCCAACGGGGCAACGTAGCTTTTCCAAGCTAACGATCTTCTCTGCTTTTCGATTCGTCCTATTCGCTCCCGCGTACCCCGCGCGCCCTCCTCTCTCTCTCTCTCTCTCTCTCTCTCTCTCTCTCTCTCTCTCTCTCTCTCTCTCTCTATCTCTCTCTCTCTCTCGAACACCAGAACAATTTTCACCACGAGCCTCGAATTGGCAGTACTGTCACTGACGGAAAATACAGCACGGCCAGCCCCTTCTATCGTTGGACCCTCCAATTATACCGAACGAAGCTATTTTATCGCCCGTAATCAATATGTCACGTAAACGAACGAAATGGAAACTAGACAGGGATTAAAGCGAGTACGACCGTGGACAATTTGCCGGAATTGAAAATATTTCCTTTTTTTCTGCCGACATATCTCGAACAAGACCAGCTGATACCCCGAGGTCCCTCTACCTGTACCCACAGCATCGTCGAATACACAAGAACTAGGAATCAGGCCAGACCTAGATTTTCGTATTTCCAAATTCCAAAAAAAATTTATTTACTACCCTCGACCCTATTTCATCTATAAAAACGAAATTGCTTTATCGCTACCAACCTAACGAACTATGTAAATTTCTAAAAATCCCTATTTCTCCCCCACCTATCCACCCGTCAAGTATACCTATATTTTCATTCCATCCTGTCAATCTCCCCCTCC
>NW_014334022.1:150276-152869 GCF_000341935.2 Cephus cinctus | reverse complement strand
CCCCCAACACTGCACCCAAAGTGCAGCGCAAAGCTCGATGAATTATTCACGGGCGTTCTTCGCTCAACCGATTCGCGCAGAGCAACGCATACACGGCGCACGGAGGAGTTCGCAATAACGATGCTATTCCATGGAAATTTGCTTTATGTACCCGAATACATATGTACCGGAATCTACGAACGTACGTAGGCATCTCTATACGCGTCGTCGCGTATACATGGCACAGTTTCCAATAGCCAGCTGCATTAATCGTCGTCGTCAATCAGCAGAGTCTCCTGGGAGTTATACCGAATCGGATTAATCTCTATTATCATACTCCAGCCGTACGTGAATATCCATATTCGCATATAGACACCCGGTAGAATCTTCCTATGACAATTAACAAGTCTCTACGAATAGTCTGAAAAGAATGCGAAACGGGGTACAGTCGGTAGGGAAAATTTAATGTCAAGATATCCAACGGGCTGTAAAGAAAGACAAATAGGATTTTGACGTAGCTGTCAGATCTGTCAGCCAGGACAACCCGTGCCAGTCCTTTGGCAGATCCTCCCATTGCTCCCTGGGTCCGACAGGACTCCTTCCAAGGACGATCAAAATTCCGACCCACCCGTCCACCAATTTCAGGAGGCATTTGTCATTCACGTCGGCGCTCGACATTGAAATGAAAGTGCGTCAAGAAAAAATATATATAAATCCGAGCGATCCCAAATTCGTACACGAATGAGGGCAGTGCTTACCGTGAATACGGCAACTGTGGACGCACTGTCCCCTTAAGCACGAGTCTGGAAAAGAATTTCTCAAAGGACCCGCCGAGGCTAATGAGAGACGTGCCATCAGATCCTCATTTGCATCTCAAACTGGATTACTGAAACGAGCCAGCTATCCTTCTTCCGTCCTTTACGTCGATTCCCGAGGGAAACTCTGGGCTATCTAACGGCAAGTCGTTCCCATCGATACGAAACCTATGTATACGTATGTATTCTCTTGTAAAACGAAAAAGCCGATTTTACGAATTTTTCACGAAAACTAAAGACACGAGTCTGTTAATAATGCATTATCTGTATATTGAACTTTTTGTAACTGGACGATATGCATAGCTGGACGATACGTTAGCTACACCCATAGGAACCTAAGTCGAGGGGATTATAGGTTTGATAATTTATCGGTAGCCAGTATGACTTCCCAGACAATAACAGGAACTCGTGTCTCGGCCCTTTATCGTATTCTGGGTGTAGCTCCTTTACTTTCCCGGTGCCAAGCAACTCTAAAGTCTAAGATACAATAGACAAAGGGTAAAAAGAGAAGCCATGTCTACGATACTAAAATATAGCAATTTAAACGGGTTAACTAGGTCTACTGGTCTTACCAGTGGGGTATACTTCGAGTACGGTTATATCCTGCGAAAAGCCCCGAGCAGAGTTCTACGTAGCTTTACTCTGGTCTAATGAGACGCGAAACAAGCCGAGTCACGTACCGCTATATACGTATACGTACTTCCTAACATAATAAATCCCAAGTTGAAATTCATATCGGCGCCATTCCCGTTCCCACGCCTGGTTCTCCCTCGGGTAGTATGACTCGTCGATTGAGAGAATAAGAAGAATAAATGAAATAGATTAAATTTATATTGAGATTTTCAAAGCGACAACACGCTTTTCAAATGATCTCAGGATCTCGCGGGTACACGCGGTGGCTTATAGGTTAGGTACGAAATGAACTACGTGTATACCGAATGCACGGGGACTTTATAACTTTCGCACGAGCGCTACCAACTTGTAAACTGCAAATCGTAGTCTTATGTAGGTTAATGTCGGCTGGCGGAATAATCTTGGAGGGTGAAATTTATGGGGAAGCCTGTTGCCAAAAGCGACGTCGTAAAGAAGGGCCTTGGCGAAAGATGCTACAGGGGATGCTGGACGGGGAAATGCGAGAGGGATCTTAGGGGGTTCCCGAAGATGGAGGATAGGTTAGGGCTAAAGGAGGATCCAGGCTGATAATGACAGTGGGAAAGGGATTATGGGGCCGAAGGAGTGACTGATTATGGAAAATCTTATGGATCGAGATAAAATACATTGCTGATCATTTGGATTACGTATCTGATACGTTATCAGACGTATCGTTATCGATAAAGTATATCCAAGAGTGGGGATATGATCCTGCCAATTATTTGATCATCTACTTTGTGATCGTAAGGGCGTGACGAAATTTTTCTTTTATGACTTTCACGTCATTTACTTACTTATTTATTTATAAATTATATATATATATATATATAATATAGACATACGGCAATAGACATATTGATATATGGGTATATACATATATATTTCAATAATAAATCAGCACTGCACAGTCTCGTTGATGACAGAACGGGGTGGGATACGTGTACGTATATACCTGAATAGCTATTTGGATATCGCGGCATCAGGTTGGTACGATAAGGGGAGGTATTGAGGAGGGGGAGGGGGAGGGGGGGGGGAGTCACGGAATGAATTATTGATCAGACGTAGGAATTCGAAATTTTCGTCCTTTTGAAAATTATCTTAGAGATACGTAACAGTGAATCGTCAGTCACCCCCCCCCCCGCTCTCCT